>NC_090761.1:3637868-3652868 GCF_036898095.1 Palaemon carinicauda
GATATGGAGAAAACAACATTTATCTCACAGTGTTAGTATAGAACACTTATTATTATTATTATTATTATTATTATTATTATTATTATTATTATTATTATTATTTTTATTATTATTATTATTATTATTATTATTATTATTATTATTCATTATTTATGAATTTTATTAATATATTAAATTTTTATCATTATTATTATTAGTATTATTGTTTATTATTTATGAATTTTATTAATATATTCAATTTTTATTATTATTATTATTATTATTATTATTATTATTATTATTATTATTATCATCATTATTATTATTATTGAAGATAAAGTAGTTATACGGAAAAGGAACATAAACTGAAGAGAATCAAATATGAATTCCGCGTAAACTTAGGAAATAATCGACCGGAAAAATGATTGCATACAACAGCTGTAATAAAAGTAACAAGCCTCGTGCTTTTAATTAGTTACTTGTACATCCTCTTTTTAAACTTAAAGGCACCAACATCAATAAAGAGATAGATTATCCTTCCTTATTAGTTTATCATTCGGTTAATAATATTAAATCTTCGCCCCAGCATGTTATTTCAAGGTGAAGGTATGAGATTTTACAGTATTTAAAAAAAAAGAAGAAAATAAAAATTTGGTTCTTTCAATTGCTATTCTTCAGACAGCATACTTATTGTTCAGTGTGCTCGAGTTTTATACACACTTGCATAAATACATAAACACCTATAAATTCATAAATAACATTAAAGTTGCATAAAATGTACATGTATCCTTAATATTCTTTGCGCTGGTGTTTGCTAAATATGCACTGTTTGTATTCATAATTAACAAAATAGACATGCAGAACACACCAATGTCATTGGCTTGTAATATAACAATTTATATATATTGCCAATATACATACACTTTTCAGCAATATTAAAAAACAATCTATACAAAGTATCGGCACACTCAACCATTGCAGTTTGACCAGGAGAGAATTCAACTGAAAACATTACAACCGTAATGACAAATAATCATTAGATCACCAACTCAATCGAATAATATTGTATCAAGGCCGACGAGAGTCTAACTAAACTTTCAAACAACGTACACAATTTGAACTCAAGCAAAAATATAAAGTAAAATAAAAAAAAAAATGTGGATGGACGGACTCTTGACTTGCCAAAGTTGAATACAATACCTTGAATGCCAGAAAAGTTCATGTCGCCTTAAACTTGACTAAATGACACTTGTTCGGTCGAAGTGCATCCGTATGGCGTCGAAACATAAAACAAAGAATGAAAGAAAATTTAAACGAAAAATACACGCCAGAGTACAGTAAAGGATACAAGAGTTCAGTAGCTATTAAGGAGACCTTATAAAATAAAATCTGGATGATGGTGGGATAAGTCACCACACGTCTATACCAGGAACTAAAAACCATCACCTTGATACGGAACTGCCACTGAGAACGACCTTGAAGGCATTCCCCTCGATAGAAAATGTCTCTTTCTTCCCGTAAATAAGTTTCTTAGAGTCATTTGGATATCATTTATGAGGGAGAAAAGGTATCAGCTTCATACATAAAAAACAAAACTCGCACACACGATGGTTATAGCCTAACATGTTCCGAAGGGGACAGCTAATCGTTTCAGCCATATGAAGTAGAGCACAATATCACCATATTTTGAAGGCCTTTCTGTCACAATATTTCCCAGAACAACAGAGGAGGAACAGATATCATTCGAAACGAGCCTAGATTTGACTTTTATAGGTAATCTTGTCTTCTGTAGCCTCCCATGAATATGCAAACGTCGTTTGACCCCCTAATGCCTTGTGGTATTCAATTTAGGCAAAAGGGTTCAATTGAATACTATAAACTGAGCGCAAACTTCAAAAGAAAGAGAGCACAAAATAGTGAGTGGATAAATTTAATCATAGCCAAGGAAGGAAAAGTAACAAAAGACAACGTGATTTATAGTATCTAATTTTTTTAAGATACATCCATTAAGAATACAAAAATAAAAAATCCTTTTTTTCTCTTTGCTTACTGAAAGGGCAACAGTGGCTATAAACCTGCGCAATACGTCTACCCTGGGGAGCCATAAAAGAAAGAAAAAAAAAACATTCTTTACGTTTACTGTTCCAGCCATTCCCAAAATCGAGGTTCTAGAGAAACACCCGTATGGTAATCTTATAATGAAAGTACGAATTACTCTTTCTTTTTCTATTATATATATATATATATATATATATATATATATATATATATATATATATATATAAATATCACCCACGAATGGCATTTAATACCGAATTCTATCTTGGGAATATATATGCACTTGGAACTCATTTTATGGTAACAGCTTCTGGCCGGGTGGGGATTCGAACCACCACCTGTACGGCTGGAAACCATGCTGGCAGGGACCCTACCGACTGAGCTAGGTAGGGTCCCTGCCAGCATGGTTTCCAGCCGTACAGGTGGTGGTTCGAATCCCCACCCGGCCAGAAGCTGTTACCATAAAATGAATTCCAAGTGGATATATATTCCCAAGATAGAATTCGGTATTAAATGCCATTCGTGGGTGATATTTACATTAATTAAAATCACGTGTGCTTGTGATATATATATATATATATATATATATATATATATATATATATATATATATATATATATATACAGTATATGATGCTGGTAGTGTAACAATCATTGAACTAAATGTTTACATTGTACTTCCTTACAATTTCATAACAAGATATGTATCTAGCTTTGTAGCCAACGTTATTGTTTGTTAATTGTGCGTTATTTGAAATCCACGGGCTTGTGAGACTGACGTTAAAAGGAAATCATGGTTAGAATACATAAAAGGTAAAGAGACATGAATGGAGAGAAAAGAGCATATGGGACTCAACCCTTTAAGAAGCAACAGACGTAATTTCTTCAGATATGAAAAGTTTTACGGCAGAAAGTGACAGGGATTAAAATGACGGTTTCATAAAAGATTAACAGTTTTTGAGTCTTCTATGAAAAATCTTCTTAAATGTACTTTGAGTTTTCTTAGAAAATACATAAGGGTCCAGAATAATAATGTTCCTTTGAAAATTCATTAAAATTCAAAATGTTTTATATGTATTTTTTTTTTTTGCATAACAGTTCTTCATGTTCTTACAAGGATGACTTTCCCATTATTCTGAAAACATTAAAGTACTAAGATATCATAATTAGTTTTCGCCTGAAAAAAAAAATCCGCAGTAATTATAGATCATTATCATAGTATAGAAAATTATATTAAAAATACCACTTGATAACTTACCTGTGATATTGGTATGAGAATCATAAATATCTCTAGACTGAAACTCGTTCACTAAGAGGAATGTTGTCAGACCTCTCTCTGAAGCTTCATCTGCAAACTTAATGACGGGAGCTTTGAACAGGCTGTCTGTGAACATCTGAATACGAAAGGAAATAATTTAGATCTTTTGGGTAGAATAGGGTGATATTTAGATATTAGCAATAAAAAACCCTTTTGTAACTAACATTCTAGATATGCTTCTTCGATTAATGTTAAAGCACAAATGACGGTTGCTTATCCATACTTTCTCCCTAGCGAAGCAGCAGTCCCAACGTTTTAATTACAATCTGCTTCGTTCCCCCTATCACACGCCTACACATACAAAAGCACGTACACACACATATGTATGTATATGTGAGTATGTATAATAATGCATATATATTATATATATATATATATACATATATATATATATATATATATATATATATATATATATATATATTAGAACTTGCTGAACTTTACATAAAGTCTCTGCAAGAGTGCTCAATACTTACAGCTTGGAGAAACTTTATCATTATAGTAATTTTGAAAAAGGGAGTCAAAAAAGACCTGAAATATTACTGGCCAATAAGTTTACTCTTAGTAATATACAAAATATTTACAAAGATCATATTAGGCCGAATCGAAAGACCAAGTGAGCAAGCATGCTTTCAGAGTGGGTATTCAACAACTGACCATATCTATGTAATTAACCAGCTAATAGAAAAATCAACAGAGTATTACAAATCATAATGTATGGCATATATAGACTATGAAAAACTTTTTGATTCTGTCAAAACTGTAGCGGTAGTGAAAGCACTTCAAAGACAAGGAATAGAGGAATCTTATGTTAGAACATTTGAAGATATCTATACGGGAAGTACAGCAATCTTAAAACTACAAAGAGATTGAGAGAAAATTCTGATTCAGAAAGAAATTAGACAAGGAGGCCCCATACCTCCTAAATTATTCACAATGTGCCTGGAAGAAGTTAAAAAAAAAAAATTGTAACATGTAGGAATTAACATTAATAGGGAATATCTTAACGAGTAAAGATTTGCAAATGGCGTAGTTCTATTTAGTGAATCATGGGAGGAATTGCAAAAGATGATAGAAGATTTAAATAGAGAAATGTAGGACTGAAAACTAAAATAATTTCTAATGAAAAGCCAGAGACACAAGAAATAGGGTTATGAACAATGTACCGCATGTGCTTCATACACACTCATACAATATAATGTTATCATTTTTTTATCTCTTGCTCTCTCTCACACAGATAACAGAACAACCTGTTTAAGCTTGTCTTTGTATGGTTTAGATTGTTGGAGTTTTTGTGACATTCTTGCTCGCCATTGCTTGTATATAAGTTTGTTATCTTTTGAATAAAGGTTACTTACATTCACCTCGCCGTAATGTTAACACCTGAGAACCACCTCGTACATTGCACATTGATGACCTTCTGAGTGATCATCTCCTCACAGCATTTATTTCGCCTAGCACCATTCCCTACACTTTTCACAATGCCGCACACCAATCCTGACTCTACGACTCCCGCTGCATTGTTGAAATTTCCACCCTCCACCACCAGAGAAGCGTTTGCTTGGTTACAGCACGCCAAAGCCTAGTTTCGCATCAATGGTGTGAATCGCTCAAGCAGCAAAGTAGACTATGTCCTCACGGCAATCCCCGAGGACATTTTTCCAGAAATCTACGATTGGCTTGGTGACAAAGGGGATGTCCTAATAGCATATGAGACCTTAAAAAAATACCTCCTGAAGCCGTACTCACCATCAAGCTTTTTCAGCTCTCTTAAAAAAGTTGTTGGAGGACAACAAGGTTTTGTTCGGCTTCAGGGAAATGATCAGTATTACTTGCTTGCAATCTGCTGCAGACGGTTCTCCCCTTGAAGTGAATTTACTTTCTGCCCTTTGGAGACGACATCTACCTGAATACCTTGTCTATGGTGGACGTGATGACCAAAATGGATACCCTTATGGACAGCCACTTCGCTTTCAAGACCTCCATCAACGCCTCCACTCATGATGAAGAGAGCAACTACTGAACACTGACTGAAATCGATGTGAATGCTGTAAAATGCAGACGCCCACCCTGTGACATGCCAGAGTGGCGAAAAAGCCTCCCACACCCACACATGATGGACCATACTCATACCCCAGTCAACGACCCTCTAGTCACTTATTGACACTCATCAACTGTAATTCTGATATTACCATTCCACATTTGGAGCAGCTGATAAGAAATGTGCAGATGGTTATCAGTGGCCAAAAAATGGGTAAATAGGCCATCGGATTTGGCGGTGGCCTCCCCTGTCACTAATCTTTTCTTTTTACATGATGCAGGTATGGGTGTGCGGTTTTTAGTACACTATGGTGCTTGCTGTTCCTTTCTACTGAGGTCTCTCTCCAGGACTCAACGTAGTCATTCTAGGGCTGGTGACCTCCACCTGGTGACGTTCGCCTAGTACCTGCCAATGGATCTGAGATTCCCACCCTTAGTTACGAGACACTCACTCTATCTTTTGGGAGCGCTAAATACTATTGGAAATTCCTCGTTGCCGATGTAGCATTGCCACTACTCGGTGCAGATTTCCTCACACATTTCCACCTAATGGTTGATGTGGGGCATCAAGAATTAGTCAATGCAGACTCGTACTCATTGACAACTCCTCAATCTGATGTCTCCAACCTCTCACTTTACATCAGCGCACTCACAGAGGATTATGCACACTGAACTTTGCCAAACCCCCAGTTCCCTCCAAGCATGGTATTCGTCCCCATATCAGGATGACGAGAGCCACTGTGTTCGCCAGATTCAGGCGCCTGGCACTGTATTGTTTGTTAGTGACTAAATAAACGTTCATTGAAATGGAAGAAATAAGCCTTTGCTAAAAGGCCTCGAGCTCATGGTTGTTGCCTTTGCACATCATCCTGTTTTTAGTACACTATGGTGCTTGCTGTTCCTTTCTACTGAGGTCTCTCTCCAGGACTCAACGTAGTCATTCTAGGGCTGGTGACCTCCACCTGGTGACGTTCGCCTAGTACCTGCCAATGGATCTGAGATTCCCACCCTTAGTTACGAGACACTCACTCTATCTTTTGGGAGCGCTAAATACTATTGGAAATTCCTCGTTGCCGATGTAGCATTGACAACTCCTCAATCTGATGTCTCCAACCTCTCACTTTACATCAGCGCACTCACAGAGGATTATGCACACTGAACTTTGCCAAACCCCCAGTTCCCTCCAAGCATGGTATTCGTCCCCATATCAGGATGACGAGAGCCACTGTGTTCGCCAGATTCAGGCGCCTGGCACTGTATTGTTTGCTAGTGACTAAATAAACGTTCATTGAAATGGAAGAAATAAGCCTTTGCTAAAAGGCCTCGAGCTCATGGTTGTTGCCTTTGCACATCATCCTGAAGAAGGATGGCTCCCGGCACCCTTGCGGGTATTATAGGTGTTTGATCATGCAGACAGAACCAGACCACAACCCCCTACATGCAAAAACCAAAGGTTTTCTCCTCGCTCAACCTCTTGAAGGGGTATTATTAGGTGCCCATGAACCGAGAAGACATCCCCGAGACAGCCATCACCACCCCCTTCAGCACATACACCTTTAAATACTCCTATTTTGGCTTTCATAATGCTGGTGCCACTTTTCAATGCCTCATAGATGCATCTTAGGGGACCTCCCCTTCTGTGTATGTTTTGTGGACGACATAGTTGTACTCTCTTCCTCCAAAGAGAAACACCTCCATCACCTACGTATCGTTCTCAAGTGCCTACAATGGAATGGCCTTGTATTCTAGTATGACAAGTGTACCTTTAGCGCTAACGAAGTATTGTTATTAGGGCACTGCATCACTCCTGAAGGCGTGCACCCCCTCACTGAGAAGGTGGCAGCCATTAAGAACTTACCCACACCCTCAACCATCAAAGCACTGCTAGAATTCTTGGGCATAATAAAGTATTATCATCTGCTCTTGCCAATTATCGCAGCCACTATTGACTCCATCTATGTCTCCCTCAATGCCAAGCCTAAAGACCTAAAGTGGGGTCCCCTTCAAGAACAGCCTTCTGCAATGCAGAGGATGCCCTATCAACCGCTGCTGCTCTCAAGTTTCCTGTGCTTCACGCCGCTTTCCTCCTCTCCACTAAAGCCAGTGACGTCACTATTGATGCAGTACTCAAGCAGGTGGTCAACAGCTCATCCCGCTGATTGGCTTTCTTCATTAGAAAACTGTGCAAGGTGGAATCCAGCTACTTTACCTTCGACCGCGAATTGCTGGCAGAGCATTTGGCTGTCCGTTGCTTTCACCACTTCTTAAAAGTTACACTCTTTGTCATTCGCATGGACCACATGCCTCTGGCGCATGCCTTTACTTAACAGCCCAATGCCTGGTCTGCCCGTCAATGCCAACATCTCTCTGCTATGGCTGAATACAACTGCATTCTTCAACATGTTCCTGGGAAAATGAATCCCATTGCCAATGCCCTGTCAAGATACACATTGGCTGCCATTCACTGGGGATTGGATTAGAACGCCTTGGTAGAAGTCCACCAATAAGATACAGAGTACCCACCATGTATGTCATACTGGCCATCCCTCCATTGGGAAGACGTTGCCCTTGATAACTTCAATGCCACCCTCCTCTGTGACATCAGTACTGGTAGACCACGACCATGGAAGCCTGCTCCCATGCGCTGACAGGTGTTTGATTTCATCCATGGCCTCTTACATCCCTCATGCCGATCTACTGCACATATACTAAAGACGAAGTTCATTTGGCAGAACAATACTAAGGATGCTATGGATTGGGTCCACACCTGGACTTCAAGCCAAACTTAAAAAATACATCAACACACGGATTCAGGAGTGGTTACCTTTCCTTAAATTCAACGTCATTTTGTCCACATTCACATCGACATACTAGGTCCCCTACCCACATCACAATACAAACATCCAGAGAAGCAAAAAATACCAAAAGATTTACACACCACAACACACATCATCCTGCACAATGACACTAGCAAGCCACCATTGAAACCCCCTTACACGGACCCTTTCCTTGTGATCCGTTGTACACTGAAAGCTTTCTGAATTAACATTAATAATGGCTAAGAGTACTGAGCCTCTATTGATCACCTAAAACCTGAGTATCTCTTGCAAGATGACCCGCCTACATTGGTCTCTATAAGGCAGGGCTTCCTATTTTACCATGTACCACACATTTTATACATGCTCATACAATGTAATACTATTGCTTTTTTTATCGCTCGCTCACGCTCACTCCAACACTGATAACAGAACAACCTGTTTATCGTGCCTTCGCAAGTTTGAGTTTATTGGAATTTTTGTGATATTCTTACCCGCAACTGTTTGTATTCAAGTTCGTTATCTATTGAATAAAAGTTACTAGCAATTACCTCACCTCTCTGTTAACACCTAATAACCACCTCACACAACAACCTCTATTCTAGAGATTGTTAATGAATATACATACTTAGGGCAGACAGTGTGTTTTTCGAGGACATGATGCCGAAGTTAAAAGATGGATAAGCATGGGATGGAGAGCTTTACATAAAGAATAGACAGATAACAGATGGACATTCAGAATAATGGAATGGTTCCATAGAGATTGTAATATGTATATATATATATGTATATATATATATATATATATATATATATATATATATATATATATGTGTGTGTGTGTGTGTGTGTATATATATCACAGTCTATTATGTTTACATCACTTCTAATTCTCTAGTATACACTTGAAGGTCCAGAGAGACAAGTGACAATTCTTTATTTCTAGAACGTGACTCATATAATATCATACGGTAAGTAGAAACGGAAGTTTTTAGCTTCATTTGACATCATCAGGCATCAAGTCTACGATGAATCACATGCTTATACATTTAAGAACTCTGAAATCTTATAGCGCGATCGTACCCAGAATGGCATAAATGGCATTCCTGGGGTTACCGGTAACTGTTCTTATTGTTTGACTTTAACAATCTTAACTAACTAATGTGCTATGGAAATAATGACTAATTGAGAATAGCTTCATTTCACTAATATCTGAGGGCTGACAGAAGTCTAAAGAGAAACAAAATGGGAAAATTTACTAGACGTGGGCATTTTCTTTATTTTCTGGATTCGATAGAAAAAGTTTAAGGATGGCTGACTTTTTGGGGAATACCATTAAAAATGTCCCATATCATAGCCTATCCTATCCTCACCTTTCCTCACAGCATACTTCCAATACTGTTTACAGTACCATTGTTTCCACTCATAAACTAGTCAACGTTAATTGATTAAAAACAATGGAAAAATTGTCTCTTCGAAGACAAGGCACTGGCAGTGCTGTCCACAGTTTCGTTTTAGAAACTCGCATCTCTTCATGATTCCAAAATTGCTATCACATCATAATAGTAGAAATAATACCTGTGAAATTTTAGAATTTCGAGAGCTTATGAGTTTGTAAATTTCATATAATGTACATGTTTGCCATCATCCTATCAAGACAATTTAGAATTTAAAATGTTGATTCAATAGTCTTGGGAGAAAATTTTTAAAATAATATACTTGATAAAAAAAAACCATACACTTATCTATTATGAAGATTTAGACAACTGGTCTTGATATTGTAAAAAACCTGTCAAAATGAAGTGATCCCTCCCAAGAAATGGAATCTTCTATAAAGTTGAATTTTCTTTAGCCCTTACAAAGACTCGCCAATTTTTGTGTTTATGAAATAGTATACATTAATTTCTTTTATCCATAAGAGTAAAAACAATCACTAGTCTTAATGTGTTATAATAAGGAACGTATTCTTAGAATATTGCAATACCATAACACCAATGACCATATGCAAGCAAATTTTATAAGGGAGCAGTCAATATACATTCTGTAATCTCTGTTCTTATACGGCCATAGCCAACTTTCCGTAGATTTGGCGTTAAGAGTGTGTATCCTTATTGTAAAAGGGTTAAGAAGTACTGTTTTGCAACAATGTAAATAAAGAAACGATTTTTTCCCAAGAATACGTTATGCATTGGAACTCCTGGTCTGACTCACCATGCTTTTATTGTACTGCTTTCAAATATATTATCGTTGGTTAAACTAAGAATACTAACATGGGGCCCATTACTCTACTTTGGCCCTGAGTCACCTGTTGGCATTAAGATGCAGAAAAATACTGTCACGCTTATTTTTCTTAGAAAAATAATCGTGACAGCATGATGACTGCTTGCAAAGAATTGATGAAAAGAACAATAACCTAAGCTTAAAAAAACAGATTCAAAATTTAAAGCACAAGTGACAGAACTAGAAAAATACTATTACTGTTTACCCATATCCTTATAAATGAATTTACTCAATCTGTTGCTCATCAGGTATTAGTGACTCACTCCAGTTTACTCCTTTATTTCATTATCCATTTTATGATAGCGGCATTGCTCTTTTATCAACTCTCCTCTAATTACAGAATTATTTGGCGCGGCATAATGTGGTAGAAGACCTGAGAATATGTTAAACTTCCGCCTTAAACCCATTTTTATTAGGGCTGTGAAAACTCTAACACCCAGCGTTACTTACATTTACCGAGTGATTGATTATTTCTGAGTTTATTTTCTTTTTTTTTTTTTGGGGGGGGGGGGATATCCTGACTATCCTGACAACGAAGGCCATTGAGACTTTCAATTTAATGATTAAAGGTTGTAGGATGCAGCGAAGGTATTTACTATCTAATGCTCATTAATGGGACATCAGTTTTAGAGTTTATAGAGAAAAACTCTGTTTCAAGAGCCAGGTCTACTACATCCATAACTCTAAGGCTAAGGCTTTTTCCCTTCAATAGGTTCCCTCTACATTACAAAATAACTGACAAAAGTTTGAATCCAAGAACTATTTCCCGTTGTCCCTTTAATCTCGGAGAAGGAAACTCCAAAATCAAACCATTGTTCTCTAGTTTTGGGTAGTGCCATAGCCTCTGTACCAAGGTCTTCCACTGTCTTGGGTTAGAGTTCTCTTGCTTAAGGGTACACTCGGGCATACTATTGTATCTTATTTCTCTTCCTCTTGTTTTGTTAAAGTTTTTATAGTTTATATAGATATCTATTTTGATGATATTGCTCCCAAAATATTTTACTTTTCTTGTTTCCTCTCATCACTGGGCTATGTTCCCTGTTGGAGCCCTTAGGCTTATAGTATCCTGCTTTTCCAACTAGGATTGTAGCTTAGCAAGTAGTAGTAGTAGTAGTAATAATAACAATAATAATAACAATAAAAGAGAGAGAGAGAGAGAGAGAGAGAGAGAGAGAGAGAGAGAGAGAGAGAGAGAGAGAGAGAGAGAGAGAGATTGTTTTTGATAAAACGATTGTAATAACCACATTTTTAGATAATTGCGCTCAAATGTTACTGCGCTCGTTTGTCGGCGCTCAATTGTCTAACGCTCAAAAGTCGGTGAACACACACACACATACACACACATACATACATACATACATATATATATATATATATATATATATATATATATATATATGATAGTGTATAAATTAATAAGACACTATTTTTTGATTTGAGAAAGAAAATGAAGACATGGTTATGGAGGCCGATCATCACGATTACGTCTGTTACCAACCTTTACGATTTCAAGCACGAGCATATCTTTTCTTTCGCTCGGTGCTTTGTCCAAATAGGCGTATTCGATCATTCTGTTGACAGCCACTGCATCGTCTCCTAAACTTGCTAGCGTTGTCACCAAAGGAACCAATATTTCGTGAGAATAACGAATGAGGTCATCGTAGGTCATGTGGACGATTTCCCGTTTGATATCTGAAAGAAAGAACTATTAGATCCATGGGCGTCCTTTTCATTAGAAATCAATACATGATTGCATTATTATTCATTGAGTTAAACTAGTATGTAATATGTAAAAGCTTTAATTTCTTTTTTTTTATTTAAAAGCCTTCAATATATGGAACTTAATGTCCTCTGTATTTAAAATATCATACGTACTTTCTTAACCTTTTATCAAATTAAGAATGATAAAAGAATAGATGATGAAAACTCCATGTTAAAATTCATTAAAAAAGAAAGATGAAAAGAATGTCTGCATTAAAAAAAAAAAATAACTGGCACAGAACAGTAGGTATTCATTTTTATCCAAACCATGATAAAAGAGGATTGACTGGAGTGAAGGTTCCTTCTTCGTAAGAAAAAGGAAAAATCAAATAACTAAAACTTAAAAAAAAATCTTTGGTGTTTCATATCTGGAATAGTCAATAATATCAATTCCCCACAGGAAAAAGAAAGAAAAGAAAATAAGAACAAATAGATTGATCAATATCCTTACCATTACAAAGAAGAATTCATAAATTCAAATAACGTTTGATGTGTGTTATAACAAATTATTGTACGCGACCCATCAACAATACAAAATATTTAGATAGATATGCACACACGCAAATTCAACCCTTCCCATCCCTTCCCCTTTCCTAACTACCTATCAGGGTATTGCCTCTCACCGGGGTATGACTACTCCTTCTTTCCCCTACGCGAGGACCAGGGAGAGACCGAATGGTCATACTTTTAGCAATGCTGCTCTACATTAGCATATACATTTCTTACATAGAGATCAAGGTACGAACTGAAGACTTGTGATTTCAATTTATTTGGCTGTTATCATAAGCTCATGGGATAATAAATCAGAATAATATGGCTTGCCTGATTCCTGAGACGTTTTTTTAGATAAAATGATAGACTCAAAAGGAATTATAGGTTATGGCCGATACAAAAACCACTGGTGATGCCACAGACCAGGGCTGCCAGAATGTAATGGCTGCCAAAACCCTGAAGAATCTCATCCTGTCATGGTTGTCAGAATCCTGAAGAATGTCATCCGATCAGGGCATCCACAACTCCGAAGAAAGTCCTACTCCCAGGGGTCTCAGAATCTTAAAGAATGTCATTGTGCCAAGGCTGCCACAGACATCAATGATCTATCGCAGCTAGCACCTGGAAACGAGTCTGCGGCAAACTTCCCCAACTTTTCAATAACTATCAATCTTTAGTTTTGGCTATTTAAGAAAAAATGAATTTATAACTAGAACATGCACTCGGTAACACACATACCTTCGCCACTGACACTTTTGTCATCAAGAAAACTAATGATGATATGGGTATTTGATCTCAAAACACATCGGTCATCTAAAGTCGGATGACAATGGCCGCGTAATGAGAAATCCCGCAATTTCTGCAAATTCTTTGACCACATTGACCTTTGATCCACAACCGCTAGCAAGGGTAAGGGTATCACTATATCATGTATATCAAAAGATAGGCAATTGAATTAAGCTCATTTGGCACTAATATCATGCAAATCGGATAAAATATGACCACTATATAGGAAAAAGACATTTTTGATCTTGACCTTTGACCCAATCACTCTCAAACCACAAGATAGGCAATTGAATTATGCACATATTGGCCACGATACAGAAAAAACTTTTTTGTTACCTAGACCGTGACCTTTGACCCAATTACTCCCAAAGTCTAACTAAATTGTCCTTAGATCATGGCCAATCATCCCACAAAATGTCATGAGATTCGGTCAAATAGTTTTGGAGTTATGCGAATCCTAAACACACATACATGCAAAATACACGTCTATCAAAGTATAGTCTTCCCAACAACGAAGCTGGCGAAAGTAAACTGGGTAGCCTACATATGAGATATGAAATCAACAATGAATTGAAGTATAGACAAAATTATTGAACTGAAGAAAATAGAAATTACAGTGGCAAACATGCTTTGATAAAATGGAGATATTTACTGAATGGTTAAATAACAATTCAGGGTTTCCATAATATTCAGAAGATTTGTGCAAATTTATTAAGCACTGAATGATGCACCGCAGTATTTGGATTTTGTGGACAGGAATATTTTCCTTTATTACAAAACACTGGATTCCAACGCATTTTACAACTTACATTTTTGGAAAATTCTTTATAAGCTTTTTTATTTTTGTGCTGGAAAAAAATCCTGAAATCAGCTCATAAATTAATAAATTCTTGCATGTGATGTGAAATATAATACTCTATAACATCTGGAATATTTTCCTTATATTTTCGGTCTCATTCACATGATGATTTTCATGTACATAAACAGAAACATAAGCTACATATACATACTGTATATATATATATATATATATATATATATATATATATATATGTATATATATATACATGTATGTGTATATATATATATATATATATATATATATATATATATATATATATATAGAAGGGGCTAGCGTTCGATCCCAAGTATGAGGTAGAAATTTATTTCTATTTGAACACGATGTTGTGTTGATATTTATCCATATGTAAGTATATATATAAATGTATGTATATATAATATTCTTGTAACTTCTTCAATTACAGGTGGAATTAGGTGTATTTTGTGTCTGCTACATAGTTGAAGAAAATGATCAATAAGGAATACTTGCCTCTATTCTTTTAGATTTATGGTGCGGCTTCTCAATGTAATGCCATTGGAGACCGAGGTTCAGGAGTGACATCTTGTTGTTCATCAGTTTGATCTCTACAAGCTTGATGAAACCATTTCTGCACTTCTCGTTTCTAAAAG
>NC_090761.1:3662868-3667868 GCF_036898095.1 Palaemon carinicauda
CCAAGCATGGCATTTATCACCATATCAACACGATGGATTCCTTGGTATTTACCAGTCTCATGCATCTACTCCGGGATTGTTTAGCAGCTGCTTAATGAATGTTCAATGAAATGGAAGAAATTGACCTTGGCCTAAATGCCTCAAACCTATGGTTATCACCCCTACACATCGTCCTGAAGAAGGAAGGCTCCCTGCACCTTTGTGGGGATTACAGGTGTCTGAACATACAGGCAGAACCAGATCACTATTCCCTCCCCAACATCGCCGACATTACATCCTACTTGTACAAAGCGAAGGTGTTCTCCACTCTCGACCTACTGAAGGGGTATTATTAGGTGACTATGAATGCAGAAGACATCCCCAAGACCGCCATCACCACCCTTATTGACACATGCAAATTTAATTACTCCTGCTTTGGCCTTTGTAATGCTGGGGCCACTTTTCAAATCCTAATAGATGGTATCTTAGTGGACCTCCCCTTCTGTGTATATTATGTGGATGACATACTTGTGTTCTCTTCCTTTAAATAGGAACACCTCTATCACCTATGCATCATTCTTGATCACCTAGAACAGAACAGCCGTGTAGTCCAGTATGACAAGTGTACCTTTGGTGCCGACGAAGTATTGTTCCTAGGGCACCGCATCAATCATGAAGGCTTTCCCCCCTTCCCTGAGAAGGTATCAGCTCTTCAGAACACAAGCGACGGTCAAAGCATTGCAAGAATTCCTAGGCACGATAAATAATTATCAACAGTTCTTGCCAACCATCACTGCCAATCTTGCACCCCTTTAGATTTCCCTGAAGGGCAAGCCAAAAGATCTGAAGTGGGGTCCACTTTAGGAAACGGCCTTCTGCAACGCAAAGAATACCCTATCAACTGCTGCTGCTCTCACTTTTCCTGTGCCACACTCCCCTCTCCTTCTCTCCACCGATGACAATGACATCGTTTTTGGTGTAGCACTCAAGCAGGTGGTCAAAATCTTGCCCCACCATTTGTCTTCTTCACTAAAAAACTGTCTAAGGTGGAATCCAGCTACTCTACCTTTAATCACGAATTTCTGGCAGGGAATTTGGCTGTCCATCCCTTTTGCAACTTCTTAGAGAGTATGCACTTCATCATTCGCATGGACTATATACCCCTAGTGCATGCCTGAATACAACTGCACTCTTCAATATGGCCTTGGTAAAATGAATCCAGCTGCCAATGTCCTGTCAAAAAACCCATTGGCACCCATTCACCTGGGATTGGATTAAAATGGCTTGGCAGAAGCCCAACGAAGCGATATCCTGCACATCCCTCCATTGGGAAGACATTGCCCTCCATGACTCCTTCTATGTGGCGTCAATATTGGTAGGCGACACCCGTAGATACCTGCCCAAGTTGCGCCTATCGCTGATTTATTGAATCCATGGTCTCTCACTTCCTTCGTGCTAATCTGCTATGCAGCTACTGAAGATGAAATTCCTTCAGAACAGCATTACTAAGGATTGGGTTCGACTTGTACTTCTTGCCAAACTTCAAAAGTACACCGATATACGGATTCATGAGTGCGCACCTTTCCTCAACCTTAGTGTCGTTTTGCCCACATTTATGTCGATGTAGTAGATCACAAGGTCACTGTTTTCTGTTTACTATCATCGGCCGCTCCACTCGTTGGCCTGAAGCCATCCCCAAGTAAACTGCCACATACACGTCATGTACATCCGTCTTACTCTCAGGGTGGATATTGAGATTTGGTATCTCTGACCATATTACTTCTCACAGGGGTACCACTTTCATCTCTCAATTGTGTACTTCATTAGCAAATCTCATGGGCATCATCCTACATCAAACATCCACCTACAACACTGCAGCCAATGGATTGGTCAAACACTTTCATCGCACTCTCAAAGCTACTTCCATGTCCAGCTGCAATACTCGACCTGCTTTACTCAGCTTCCCTGGGTCTTCCTTAGATTAAGGACCAATTTTAAGGATGCCCTGGATGTCTTAGCAATAGAAATGGTGCATGGTGACCCCTTGGTCGTTCCTGCTGATTTTTTTTTCTTTTTTTTTTTGTCTACAACCTCCTCCGACAAAATCCAGCCCCCACGTCATGTTGTGGGAAAATCTATTACCTGAAGTCAGACTTACAAACCCTCAGAAAAGCAACATATACCGGAAGATTTAAACTCGCCAACACATGTCTTTGTACACACCGACACTGCCAAGCCACCACTGACACACCCTTGCACGGGCCCTTTTCTTGTTATCTGTCATAAATCGACGGTTTTCTTAATTAACATTGATGGCAAAGAAGACAGGGTCTCCATTGATCGCCTAAAATCTGCATAACTCCTGCAAGATGACCCACCAACAGTTCGCCTCTTTAAGGGAGGGTGCCCTCTTTCACATGTGCGTCTATTTGAGGTGAGGAGCCATGTATTGCACGTGTATTTCATACTGATTATACACTGTTATGCGATTGCTCTCTCTCTCTCTCTCTCTCTCTCTCTCTCTCTCTCTCTCTCTCTCTCTCTCTCTCTGTCAATAGAAAACCTGTTTAAGCTTGCCATTGCATGGTTCCTATTGTTAAAGTTTTAATATGATTGTTATCCTTATCTGTTTACATATAATCTTGTTATGTCACTTAAATGTCACCAGTCATGATCAGCCCGCCATTCTGTTAAGACCATTATCAGCCTGCCACAGGAGTATCTTCCCCCGCACCAGAAACCAAACTATCAATCGACTTAACGTCTTACATACTTGCAACCTTCAGTTAGCCAAATCACTGAACATGAAAATGGTCTGCGTGTCTGGTAGTAATTTGTCAAAGAGAATGAAAAGTATAAAAAAGTATTGGGGTTAATTAAAGGTTATTCTTATAAATTGACTGACGATATGTGCCTACCAAAATATATTCTTCAATTATTAAAGAATGAGTGAGAAGAGTTTTGACGAACTGCTTCGGTTGTAGGGTGTTTTGGTGACAAAGTTACTACATGTAAAATAACCTATCACTTGAATGAAGATTATCGGTCATATTAAGGGGAGAGAAAAGAGTACCATAATGCCTATTGTGTTTATTTCAACTATGGTAGTATATGTATGAAAATGAAACGCACACAAAATCAAAACATTTTATCACCTCAAAAAGGCAAGAAAGAAGTTATGTCACACTTTACACATACCTCTCTCTCCATAATTTGTATATATTTATATAAAAAATTACTTTACTTTGCGGAAAAAATTATTAGCTTTCCAATACTCGTTTTTTATTAACATCCACTTCTACTCCAATCAAAGGAGCAAAACTGTACATATTTGTCAGTAGACTCTCTAACCTGAAGTGAGAAAATAATACCAAAGTTCGATGTATTTGCAAAAGCTTGCGTTAAAACTACGACTGGTTTAACAATAATTTGTTTATTTACATCAAGTCACATACGTTTTATATAAGCCAACTTTTTATTATTGCATTCCTTTAATTAACAGGTCTCAATCGATTGAACTAAGCTTCGGCCAAAACAGATGGTGCGAAGGTGGCTTAAGAAGGAATGAATATGTATGTAAGTAGTTCTGTTATAAGTAGTCTGCTATAGTTCCTACCGTCATCTTCATGATATGAGAAGCTTTGCAATTATAACAGATATGCGTTATAAGAGAAGCCCTCAACCAAAGGGATCCCTGTAAAAATCATATACATAATAACTAAATGCGTTGGTTTATCGAGCTACACTGGTATGAGTATGGGTTATTCAAATCGTTATTTTGAAGTTATGGAAGAGAAATCTGCTTACCAGCAACTATGGAAAATGTTAAATCATAGCAAATGTTACAATTTCCACAAAGCATCAAAGATCGCCTTCTCTTATTACACCAAATTAAAGTAATTGTTAGGGAGTATGAATAATCTGATACGAGGAAAAATATTAGAAACAATCCTGTTATTAGTTTCCCCTGTAACTAATCACACAATACTTACACGTTTTCATTTATAAATGGGTATCAGAAACGTATCGAACCCCTATAATCTTCTATCATGCACACGTTCGTTGCCTAGATATCTAGGTCTCTTTCTTCCATAATCACTTTCGATTTTATATGTACAACGCCTTCCAGGCCTTCCTCTTCACCTTACATGTAATGCTTCAAAATAAAAGATACATTTTTAACCGACACAAATCTTTCAAACATTCCATCTAAGCTTCCTATCTTTCACCGTAATAACCTCCACTCCGTATAACTGGTCAAATAAGTCAAGCACCCTCTACTTTATATATATATATATATATATATATATATATATATATATATATATATATATATATATATATTACAATTCAAACACCTAAATTTCTTTCTTTTTTATTTCATTCGCAGTGTCAAGATTTTACTTTCAAGTCTTCCGATTCCATGGAAGTACATCATAAAAAATTGGAATTTTACCATCATCTGTTTATTATACGTGAGTACCTCCACAAGGGAAACACATTCATTCTTTTACTGTCCATACTCCCATTCACTTATCCATTTGACACCCATAAACTTACTTTTCTTTACATTCTTTTCTTAAAAATACTTTTCAACTCCTTTCTAGATTGTGCAGTTTATCTGCATTATCCAAAGTCAACGCTGTCATCTCTAACATGTATGATATTCCACACCCAGTCTATCCTCCAGTCTCTGGACAGCCTATCTCTCATTAACTTCCTCATTTATAATATGATTATTCAAAAGTAAGATAAATGGTTACATTTGCACATTAAAAATCTATTTAATTTGTACTGAACAAACACGAGCACGATAGCGTCATGGAAAATGGTAACTGAAATCAATCATCTAAGTCGTCCTTTGATCTTAGAGGTCCCCTTATCAACCCTCATTCAATTCATTAGCGTTAGGACTTGCATTGCAGAGAGATGATATTATGTTCTTCATCAATTGTTGTATATCATTTGTATATCATAGCAGGATTAGAAATCCTTTCACAATATCATGTTCGTAATACTAG
>NC_090761.1:3672868-3682868 GCF_036898095.1 Palaemon carinicauda
CGGCGCACTGAATTCATATAAGGGCACATCAAGGTCGTCTTCAGCTTCAGGTATAACAATCAAATTATTCCCTTCATATCTCCTATTCATGACCTCACTAAAATGTTCCCTCCAACAATGCCTTTCTTCATCTTTTGTGGTTATAATAGATCCACCTCTCTTTTTAATAGGTATATGCTTCTTCTTCTTTGCCCCACTAGAGAATTCATTATTAATTCTGTGAGAAATTCTTACACCATTATCACTCCCTGAATTCATAGCTTTGTCAGACTCATCTGCTTTCCTGTCTAAATATGCTATCCAGTCACTCATGATTTTCTTTTGACCTCACTATCTATACTGGAATACTTAGCATGCTCTATCTTTTAGTTTTCATTAATAGTATAAAATCAGCCAGACTGCTTTCATGTATTTGATTTGGTCGTATAAAATTGCGCAGACTGCCTTCATTTATTTCATTTGGTCGTATAAAATTAACCAGACTGCTTTCAGTTATTTGATTCGGTCGTATACAAATTTGGCCAGACTGCTTTCATCTATTTCATTCGGTTGTATAAAATTGTCCGGACTGCTTTCATTTATTTTATTCGGTTGTATAAAATTATCCAGATTGCTTTCGTTTATTTAATTCGGTCATATAGAATTGCCCAGACTGCTTTCATTTATTTGATTAGGTCGTATAAAATTGCCCACACTTCTAACAGTTATTTGATTTGGTCGTGTAAAATTTGCCTGACTGCTTTCATTTATTTGATTCGGTCACATAAAATTAGTCAGACGACCTTCATTTATTTGATTCAGTCATATAAAAAAATCCAGACTGCTTTCATTTCATTTATTCGGTCTTATAAAATTGACCAGACTGCTTTCATTTATTTGATTCATTCGCATAAAATTGGCCAGACTTCCTTCATATATTTTATACAGTCGTATACAATTTGCCACACTGTTTTCATCTATTTGATCCAGTTGTATAAATTTGTCCCAACTGTTTTCAGTTATTTGATTCGATCATATAAAATTTACCAGACTGTTTTCATTTATTTTATTCTGTCGTATATATTTAGCCAGACTGCTTTCATTTATTTGATTGAGTCATTTAAAATTGGCCAGACTGATTTCATTTACTTGATTCTGTCGTATAAAACTGGGCAGATTGCTTCCAGTTATTTGATTCAGCCATATAATATTTGCCAGACTACTTTCATCTATTTGATTCAATTGTATAAAATTGTCAGGAGTGCTTTCATTTATTTGATTTGGTTGCATAAAATTGGCAAGACTGCTTTCATTTATTCGATTCAGTCGTTTAAAATTGTCCAAACTGCTTCCATTTATATGATTCGGTCGTATAAAATTGTCCAGACTACTTTCATTTATTTGATTCGGACGTAAAAAATTGTCCAGACTACTTTCATTTATTTGATTCGGACGTAAAAAATTGTCCAGACTACTTTCATTTATTTGATTCGGACGTAAAAAATTGTCCAGACTACTTTCATTTATTTGATTCGGACGTAAAAAATTGTCCAGACTACTTTCATTTATTTGATTCGGACGCAAAAAAATTGTCCAGACTACTTTCATTTATTTGATTCGGACAAATAAAATTGTCCAGACTACTTTTATTTCTTTGATTCGGTCGTATAAAATTGTCCAGACTACTTTCATTTATTTGATTCGGACGTATAAAATTGTCCAAACTGTTTTGATTTATTTGATTCGGTGGTATAAAATTGCCCAGACTGCTTTCATTTATTTGATTCGGTTGTATAAAACTGCCCAAACTGCTTTCATTTAGCTAATTCGGTCATAAAATTGGGCAGACTGCTTTCATTTATTTGATTCGGTCATTTAAAATTGTCCATACTACTTTCATTTATTTGATTCGGACGTATAAAATTGTTAAAACTGCTTTCATTTATTTTATTCAGTGTTATAAAATTGCCCAGACTGCTTTCAGTAATTTAATTCGGTCTCATAAAACTGTCCAAACTTTTTTCATTTCTTTGATTCGGTTGTATAAAATTGCCCAAACTGCTTTCATTTATTTGATTCGGTTGTTAAGAATTGCCCACACTGCTTTCAGTTATTTGATTTGGTCTCATAAAACTGTCCAGACTGTTTTCATTTCTTTGATTCGGTTGTATAAAATTTCCCAGACTGCTTTCAGTTATTTGATTCGTTCTCATAAAATTGTCTGCACTGCTTCAATTTATTTGATTCGGTCATAAAAATTGGCCAGACTGCTTTCATTTATCTGATTCGGCCATATAAATTTGGCCAGACTGCTTTCTTTTATTTGATTCGGTCATATAAAATTCGCCAGACTGATTTCATTTATCTGATTCGGTCATATAAAGTTGGCCGGACTGCTTTCATTTCTTTGATTCGGTTGTATAAAATTACCCAGACTGCTTTCAGTTATTTGATTCGGTCTCATGAAACTGTCCAGACTGCTTTCACTTATTGGTTTCGGTCATATAAAATTGCCCACACTGCTTTCATTTATTTGATTCAGTTGTATAAAAATTGTCCAGACTGATTTCATTTTTTTGATTCGGTCATAAAATAATGGCCAGACTGCTTTTATTTATCTGATTCGGCCGTATAAAGTTGGCCAGACTGCTTTCATTTATTTGATTCTGTCATATAAGATTGGCCAGACTGCTTTCATTTATCTGATTCGGCCGTATAAAGTTGGCTGGACTGCTTTCTTTTCTTTGATTCGGTCGTATAAAATTGTCCAGACTGCTTTCATTTATTTGATTCGGTTGTATAAAATTGGCTAGACATCTTCCATTAATTCGATTCGGTCGTATGAAATTGTCCAGACTGCTTCCATTTATTTGATTTGGTAGTATATAATTAGCCAAACTGCTTTCATTTATTTGATTCAGTCATATAAATTACCAAGACGGCTTTCATTTGTTTGATTCGGTCGTATAAAATTGGCCAGAGTGCTTTCATTTGTTTGATTCGGTCATACAAAATTGCCAAGAGTGCTTTTATTTATTTGATTTGGTAGTATAAAATTGGCCAGACGGCTTCCATTTATTTGATTTGGTAGTATAAAATTGGCTAGTCTGCTTTCATTTATTTGATTCGGTCGTATAAATTCCCAAGACTGCTTTCATTTATTTGATTCGGTCGTATAAAATTGCCCAAACTGCTTCCATTTATATGATTCAGTCGTGTAAAATTGTCTAGACTGCTTCCATTTATTTGATTCAGTCGTATAAAATTGGCCACACTGCTTTAAGCTATTCAATTTAGTTGTATAAAATTGTCCAGAGTGCTTTCATTTATTTGATTTGGTCCTCTAAAATTGCTGCATTGTACGCCATCAAACTTGAGATTCTGTTCCTTGATTTCTTGTTTAACAACAATCACATAATGCAGGAAGATTTTTTTTTCCAATGATTAAATTTCGTAACCCGAAAGAAAATTGCAATCGTCAGAATATTAAACAATATAACTACTAAGCTCTGAGGCACAGGTTTGCATTTTTCTCGTACCACTTATCTAAGAGAGATGCGAAGAAAGAAAATAAAATGGAATATTTTGTGAAACCAGCTCTTGGCATAATGACTTCTTCAATTCCTAAGCAGATCGAGCAAAGATGTGATGGATGTGTAACATTTTTCTAATTAATGAAAAACGAAGGGTAAATTGGATTCTAGAGAATAGAGGAAAAGTTAATAAAAGACAGGCTGAACTAGGCATTAGACCTCAGAACGGTTGAATCGGTGGAACTTCAAGAGTTCAAACGAATGTTTTATGGTGAACAGGCTAAAATAATTCTCTTTTTAAAGTTTATATATGGAAGATGTATTTTAAAACTCTTACTGTTCTTAAGTGTTTTATTCTAACTTTTCATTATTTCTCCTGTAGTTTATTTATTTCCTTATTTTCTTTCCTCACTTTGCTAAATTTCCTTATTGGAGCCCTTGGTCTTATAGCATCCTGCTTTTCCAACTAGAATTGTAGCTTAGTTTGTAATGATGATAATAATAATAATAATAATAATAATAATAATAATAATAATAATAATAATAATAATAATAATAATAATAATAATAATAATAAAAGGAAACTTAGACTTACCTTGTCCCCTAGGATGTACCAAGTGGAAGGCTGCGGAAGCGGCTCCAGCAGAATGGCCCAAAATCGTGACCCTGGAAAGGTCACCTCCGAAGACGTCGATGTTTTCCGACACCCACTGGATGGCCAGAGACTGGTCGCGTAAGCCCAGGTTGCCAGGTAACACACCGTCTTGCCAGGATAGGAAACCTATTTGTTAAGAATTGTTTACATTATCTTTCAGTTTTTATATTATCACTTGTTGCAGTATTTAGATTTCATTGGTATATTTTCTAATGTATTCATTTAGAAAATGTCATAAATGAGTAAAAAAAGATCCTTTTAATCACTCTTTCATGACAACTTTTGACACAAAAATGTTAAAGAATAAACTAACATCTCACATTTTATCATCAAGTCAACATCAAAATACTGGAAAAAATAAACGTATACAATTACGAAGAACGATTGGACACAATTTCCTATAAAATTAGACCAACAAATCAAATCCGAGAATAACCTCAGGGAAAGGAAAAATGAGATGAATACCTGGAAATCAGCCTCTAAATCCCATTGACCAACAAACTCGGGAAGTCACCAGGAAAATATAATAAGAAAGGAAGGGGAAAAAAATGGACGACCTACGGCGGATATAGGGACACAATCTTCGGGAAGAATCACCGGATATTCCCGGGATGTTGTATTATGCAGGATCCTGTAGCTATCGGGGGAGAAGCCATAAAACCAAATGAATGGCCGCCGTGATGACAGAAGTTGCCTGAGAATGGGGCACGGGTTCTGAGCAGGAAGAAAAGGGTCGCCTCTGAATTGATTGATAGACCGAGAGGGGCCGATTGGATAGATGCTTTTGCGTCTGCGAGGTAATTGCGATGGAACGAATGCATATTATTATATATTATTATTATTATTACTAACTAAGCTACAACCCTTGTTGGAAAAGCAAGATGGTATAAGCCCAGAGGCTCCAACAGGGAAAATAGCCCAGTGAAAACAGGAAAATAGAATATTTTAAGAAGAATAACATTAAAATTAATATCTCCTATATAAACTATAAAAACTTTAACAAAACAAAAGGAAGAGAAATAGGATAAAATAGTGTGCCCGAGTGTACCCTCAAGCAAGAGAACTCTAACACAAGACAGTGGATGACCTTGGTACAGAGGCTATGGCACTATCCAAGACTAGAGAACAAGGGTTAGATTTTGGATTGTCCTTCTCCTAGAAGAGCTGCTTACCACATAGATGCAATTAAGTTTATAAGACATTATATAATTAACAGTTACGATAATTTGGACTCCCGACTTAATCTCTAATTGTAACATTGTAACTAAGCAATTGTAATTGTGTGCTTATATGCATTTATCCCAAGTTAATTGAAATAGTAAGATGACTCGACTTTACACCCACATACTTGCAATCGTATGAATACATTCTATCACTTAGTAATGTCTTATGATTACCAATAGCTAACGAACAAACGTAGTTTTATTCATGTGTATTACAACCGCATATATATATATATATATATATATATATATATATATATATATATATATATATATATATATATATATCTATATATATATATATATATGCTTTAGGGCTTTATCTTATACATATGCAATTATTATATGAGGCGGTTCCTCAATGTCAAAAACTTTTCTCTGGATAGAAAAAAATCCCATGTCGTTTCAGGAAGAAGAAAAAAAAAACTGCTACCATGTAAATCTATTTAATGTTTAGTTCCGATACATGTTTCGGTCCTCTTTTCTCATGGTTCCTCGTCAGGTCTACAGCAGTTCAAATATTCGGAAACTTCAAAATCAGTTAACATATTTTGATAAGTGGAAACTTTCAGATTCTAAAATGGCCGATGTGGTGGCTGATGTGGTAACGTCCCTGACTGGTGAATATCAGAGTGGGGTTCGAGTCCCGCTTAAACTCGTTAGTTTCTTTGGTCGCAGCAACCTCATCATCCATGTGAGCTAAGAAATGGGAGTTTGGGGGAGGCTATAGTTCTATCTGCTGAGTTATTAGACACCATTGTCTGGCTCTCCTTTGTCCTAGCTTGAGTGGAGAGGAGCCTTGGGCGCTGATCATATATCTATATGGTCAATCTCTAGGGCATTGTCCTGCTCGCTAGGGTGAAGTCACTCTCACTTGCCCTGCCATTCCTGACTGGCCTTTAAACCTTTAAACCTTTAAAATGGAAAATATCAAAATCTGATTTTGAAACACATGAATGATTTCTCACAAAAGTTCACGAAATTTCATAACTGAAAACACCATCCTCCTCCTCCATTAGATGATGTAGGTTGGCCAGGGCACCAGCCACCCAGTGAGATACTACCTCTAAAGAGTTATGGGGTCCTTTGACTGGCGAGACAGTAGTACATTGGATCCTTCTCTCTGGTTACGGTTCATTTTCCATTTGCCTACACATGCATCGAATAGTCTGGCCTATTCTTTACAGATTCTCATCTGTCCTCACACACCTGACAACACTAAGATTAACAAACAATTCTTCTTCACCTAAGGGGTTACTGTACTGTAATTGTTCAGTGGCCACTTTGCTCTTGGTAATGGTAGAAGATACTCTTTAGCTATGGTAAGCAGCTCTTCCAGGAGAAGGACACTCCAAAATCAAACCATTGTTCCCTAGTCTTGGGTAGTGCCATAGCCTCTGTACCATGGCCCTCCCCTGTCTTGGGTTAGAGTTCTCTTGCTTGCGGGTACACTCGGGCACACTGTTCTATCTTATTTCTGTTAGTCTTGTTTTATTAAAGCTTTTATAGTTTATATAGGATGCATTTATCTTTTTTTGAAATATTTTATTTTTCCTTGTTCCCTTCCCACACTGAGCTATTTTTCCTGTTGGAGCCCCTGGGCTTATAGCATCCTGCTTTTCCAACTAGGATTGTAGCTTAGCAATTGATAATAATAGTAATAATAATAATAATAATAATGTTCACGATCCTACCCAAAGCTGCCTCATGTAATGAGGCTTACTCGTCCCCTGAGAAAATCTAGACTTGTAAACCACGCAGGTTGCCGATTCGAGTCCCTCTTAGAGTAGCATTGTTCCTCAACATAAACTTTGGTCTCGTGGGTACAGGGTGTTATAAATGAATAAATTCAATATATTTGTGTCATAAGGACTCGTGCTGGGGCCTAATAAAAATACTTTATAAAATACATGAGTTAATTAAATAATTTTTAAATGATGATAATTATACTGAATTTACTTAAATATAATAGAAAAATTGCCAACGTGCTTATATATATATATATATATATATATATATATATATATATATATATATATATATATATATATATATATATGTATAATTATATATATATATATATATGTATAATTATATATATATATGTATAATTATATATATATATGTATAATTATATATATATATATATATAATTATATATATATATATATATATATATATATATATATATGAAAATGGAGGATATTTTATAAGTTTTTCCTCAACAAACACTCTTGTCATTGGAGGTACTCTTTTCCAGCACAAGGACATCCACTAATATACATGGACTTCACTATGTTACAATTGCAAAAATCAAATAGATCATATAGCCATTAATAAAAAGAGACGAAGGACTCTGAGAAATGTAAGAGGCTAGAGAGGTGCAGATATTGGTATAAGCTTCCCATTGCCAAACGGAAATTCTAACTGAGAGCACCCAACAGAAATGTAGATTGAATACCTACATTTGATACAACTAATGTTCAAGAAGATGAGCACAGGGAAACACTTGTTATTGAATCTTATTGAATAGAGACTTTAAGAGACGAAGAGGAGACAATTAATGAAGAATGGTGTGATATTAAGAACATACATCAGTCAGTTGGTAGTGAAGTTCTGGGACATGAAGTTACAAGGAGAAAGCAATAGATATCAAATGATACGTGAAAAACTATAGAAAGGAGACAAAGATATAAATTGATTTTTGAAAGTTTTCGAGGAAGTAATGAAAATTACAAGATAGAGAATTCTAAGTATTCTTGTATTGATAGTGGAATCAAAAGAAAAGTCAGGAATGATTGGAGAGAATATTTAGGCAAGAAAGCAGATGAGGCTGATAAGCGATGAATTCAGGGAATGGCTATGGTGTAAGAATTGCTGACAGAATTATTAATGAAATCTCTACTGGGGCAAAGAAGAAAAAGCATATACCCATGAAAAAGAGAGTTGGATCTGTTATGACAGAAGATGAAGAAAGACAACGTTAGATGGAACACTTTAGTGTTATCAAGAATAGGTGATACGAAGGGAATAAATTGATTGATATACCTGAAGTTGATGAAGACCTTGATGTGCCCATGAATGAATTCAGCGTGTTTGAAGTCAAAACTATCATGAAAAAACTCAGGAGATGGAAAACCCATGGTTACGATGGAATAACTGCTAAGATGATACTGGCCGATAATGCTGTGACCCCCCAGAATACTTACAAGATTTTGTAGAATGTGGCATGAAGAGACAAAGTCTGATAAATGGGAGTTAGGAGTGTTGGTAGAAATGAAAAAAAAAGAAACTTGACTGATTACAATAATTACAGAGGCATCACACTTCCATCAGTTATCATATAAATATATAGTATGCTTATTCTTAAGAGACTACAGAGAAGGATTGATGAAAAGCTGAGAGATGATCAGGAAAGATTTAGAAAACGTAGAAGTTGTACTGGGCATTTTTTTATTTTTTTATTTGGAGACATATTGTACAACAATGCGTAGAATAGAGAATATAGAATATGGCATTTTTAGACTAGGAAACGGTCTTTGATAGTGTCCATCGGCCAATTATGTCGAGAGCCCTGCGTTATAATGGAATTCTTCTTAAATAAGTTAATTTAATTAAGCCTGCTCATGAGCATAGCAAGTGCAAAGTTAATGATAGTGGACTCCTATTAAACGAATTTCTTGTGAAAAGTGGAATACTCCAAAGGAAAGGGTTGTTACCTATGATGTTTATCCTCCACATGGATTTTGTAATGCGTAAAGCAGTCGGAGATGGTGGAGAACGACTAAACTTGATTGATAATAGGAAATTAGCAGACATAGAGAATGCTGATGATGCTGTCCCTATTAGCAGAACACCACAGGATTTGCAATGCTCTTACAAAAATGCATGAAATATCACAATAGGTTGGGCTCAAGATGAATAGAAGAAAGACAAAAATGATGAGAATGAAATATGCAATGAAGATAAAATATCATTCGAGGAAGAAAGGATTAATAAGATAGAATCATTTAAGTATTCAGGAACTATGATCTCCAATACAGGGTCTTTAGAATAAGAGTTTATTGAACGATTGAAAATGCAAATAAGACAATGGCTAGGTTAATTAAAATTTTGAAATCAAATCACCTGAAATTACATGTATAAACGAAGCTATATGTTGGTTTAGTGAGATCTGTGTTACTGTATGGACATAGTCATTATATGACGATGAAACAATTTCCAAAAGATTTAGTATATTTGAGAACAAAGCTCTCAGAAGAATATTTGGAGTTAAATGGCAGGGCAGGATTAGAGATGAAAGTATAAGAAAAATTACACAAGTGTCATATGTGCAAGAGATCATAGTGAGGGGTAAATGGAGATGGTTTGGGCAAGCTCTTCGCACTCCCCAAGGAGAGATTAGTTAATCAAACGTTTAATTGGGCTACACAAGGCACTAGAAGAGGTGTAAGACTCAGGTCTACATGGCTGAGGACTATGAAGCATAAAGTAGAAGATGATGAATGTAGAAGTATTGAATTAAAAGCTCAAGATAGAGATAACAGGCGAAATGTAACCGAGGCCCTTTGTGTCGATAGTCGTAGGAGATGATGATATATCTATATACA
>NC_090761.1:3687868-3697868 GCF_036898095.1 Palaemon carinicauda
ATTAATTCATCAAATATCTCAATCGCACTACTACTAGAAACTGTAACCAGACACTCCTATTTCTGAAAACTGCTCCAAAAATTAAACACTGACCTCTGGAATCCAGACGTTAAGTGTAAGACAATCCTCTGATATCTTCACTCCTGTGAGGAATGGCTGAGGACACGCGGCTCCAAATTCGGTTGCATACTTTGTGGTTGTCCAACCATCATGTCGTTGGGGTGGCTGTGAAAGAAATTTCTTTGATTAGGTATTCAGGTTTAGTCGAATGAACCAATAATGTTTTAAATCTGTATAATTAAAAACTTATATGGTCTCTAAGTTAGCCGTTGCTGTAAGAGAAATATCCACATTTTGATGTTTCTACTGACATCTAGTCATTTTGCTTCAATATTTTCTTTTACTTTAATCTTACATAAGCTCAAAATTGGTCGCTGGAATAGAAAAAACAAAACAAAATCTAGTTCCTGTATTGTATGGCAGCATATCAATTGTGGTTTCAAAACTTTTCAAGGTACGAATAATTCATAAGTTCTAAATTGGTTTTAACTGTGAAACAAAATTAACTATAAAAGTCAGTGGTAATATCTTTTTTTTTCAGGAAAGAATATTGGATTTAATTCCCTATTGTTACTAAGACTTCTTGATATGCTGAACACAAAAAAATAATAATCAACCTACACAAAGACTTACTGTTATTGAGATATTTTCCGGTATATTTTGTTAAACTTTAGCAATAGAATCAAAATTCTTTTCCAGTGGGGTTTACGAAATTGGTTTCTAGGATCTTTACGACCAAGCAACTTGCACTTGGAAGGAAGGATAATCGACGTAATTTTGAGAGTCATTTTCAGAGTTTAGTTATAATTGTTTTTAGTCACAGGTATTTGATCGCGATAGTGCATATGAAACTTCTGATACGGCTCCCTAAGTCAGGTTGGGAAAGCAAACTTGGGGTTTGAACCCGCCGTACTGGGCTACATTTGGTTTGACCTCTTTCTTGCACTTCATGGTTTGTCTTGAAAACGTTCCTTTTGAATGGAGATTCCGCATCTCGCAAGGACTGATAAAAACAATTTTGGTAACATCAGTTTATGTTATTAAAAATATCAATAATTATCTTTTTACAATTTGTAAAGCTAAGTACGGAATAAAGCTAAAAGGCCACATCCTTCCAGAATAAAAGCTTCTTTATAATACAATGCTTATGGTTGAATAAAGAAATAATGCTTCATATATATTTACTGTATACATATATATACATATATATATTATATATATATATATATATATATATATATATAATAATAATAATAATAATAATAATTAAAATAAAAGATATCAGCTCAGACAAAAATGTAGAAATCAGTGTACTGTAGAAGAATCTTAGGCAATGATATGTAAGGATCTAGTCGGTTCCTCTATAAAAACTCCATTTGTGACAATCCTTTCGGAGAAACTACGTGTTCGAATTCATAGCGTCTTTAAAACGTTCCAGCATCAGTTTCCGCATTTTAACTTGAGAAATAACTTACGCAGGAGCGTCAAGTTTTGTAACTTTCTTTGAGTGACTTTCAACTCCAGCGGCTCAGACACCTATGATTTTGAATATGACGTTACTCTTAAGTATAGATTCCTGAAAAGTTAGACGTCTTGATAACTATTTTCAAAACGGTTTACATTATGTCACCCCAAGGTAGAAAAAAGCAAAATGCTACTAGCACAGGGGCTCAATCAGAGAAAGAAGACCAGTACGGAGAATAAATGGTGAAGTGAAGAGCAAAATATATGAGAGCCGAATAAATACAACAATAGTTGGAAAAGCATGATGGCTCCAACAGGGAAAAAAGCCAACTGAGGAAAGGATATGAGGAAATAAATAAACTACTACAGAAGTAAAAAACAATTAAAATAACATATTTTAAGAACAGTAACACCATGAAAACAGACCTTTCATATATATATATATATACATATATATATATATATATATATATATATATATATATATATATATATATATATATATAAGACATGTCAGTTAGAACTTTTCAAGTTCAACCGATTCAACTACCCGATTAGGAAGATCATTCCACAACTTGATTACAGCTGGAATAAAGCTTCTATAATACTATGTAGTATTGACCCTCATGATGGAGAAGGCATGACTATTAGAAATAACTGCATACCTATAGTATTACGAACAGGATGGTACTATCCGGGAAGATCTGAATGTAAAGGATGGTCAGAATTATGAAAAATCTTATGCAGCAATGTTAAAGAGACAAATAACATAAAATATGAACAGACTTATTTCAGCTAGCTCAATATAATAGCACTTGCCACGAGTTTAAACTTCTAAAGTTCCACCGATTCAACTGTTGGAATGGGATGCTTATTTCACAATGTGGTGGCCTATGTGATGGCCTATGTGGTAACATCCCTGACTGGTGATCGTCAGACTGGGGTTGGAGACCCGCTCAAACTCGTTAGTTCCTTTAGTCGCTACAACCTCACCATTTATGTGAGCTAATGATGTGGGGTTTGGGGGAGCCTATAGGTCTATCTGGTGAGTCATCAGCAGCAATTGCCTGGGCCTCCTTGGTCCAAGCTTGGGTGGAGAGGGGGCTCGGGTGCTGATCATATGTATATATAGTCAGTCTGCAGGGCATTGTCCTGCTTGCTAAGGCAATGCCAATGTCCCTTGCTTCTGCCATTCATGAGTGACCTTTAAACCTTTAAACTAGAATGGAACTTCTAAAATACTGAGTATTATTATTATTATTATTATTATTATTATTATTATTATTATTATTATTATTATCATTCTTACTTGCTAAGCTTCAACCATAGTTGGAAAAGTAGGATGCTATAAGCCCAGGGGCTCCAACAGGGAAAATAGCTCAGTGAGGTAAGGAAACAATGAATAATAAAATATTTTAAGAAGAGCAACAATATTAAAATAAATATCACTTTATAAACTATAAAAATTTTAACAAAACAAGAGGGAGAGAAATACGATATAAGATAGAACAGTGTGCCCGAGTGTACCCTCAAGCAAGAGAACTCTAACCCAAGACAGCGGCTATGGCACTACCTAAGACTAGAGAACAATGGTTTGATTTTGGAGTGTCCTTCTCCTAGAAGAGCTGCTTACCATAGCTAAAGAGTCTCTTCTTCCCTTACAAACAGGAAAGTGGCCACTGAACAATTACAGTGCAATAAGAAGAATTGTTTGATAATCTCAGTGGTGTCAGGTGTATGAGGATAAAGTGAAATATGTAAAGAATAGGCCAAACTATTCGGTGTGTGTGTGTAGGCAAAGGGAAAATGAACCGTAACCAGAGAGAAGGATCCAATGTAGTACTGTCTGGCCAGTCAAAAGGCTGGTGCCCTGGCCAACCTACTACCTTACGAGAGAGAGAGAGAGAGAGAGAGAGAGAGAGAGAGAGAGAGAGAGAGAGAGAGAGAGAGTTCTGAAAAGGGTATATATATAAAAAAGCAAATACGTTTGGTTTTGTTCCACAAATCAAGATCAGCGAACGAGACTTTCCTACACGAATATATGGACAAATTTATTATCGTAATTTTTTGCTATAATCTTTAAGAATAAATCAAACTCCTCATGACAGTATTTTCCGGAGACGTTGTAAATCAATGAAAACAATAGGAATTCATCTTTGTTGAAACACATAACCTTATTGTCAGTCTATGATATCTAACCGTGAAAATCTCACTATGATCAAAGTAAGAAAAAATTTGGCAGTAATTTTTCCTTCCTTTCTGCTTCAATTTTTCCTTATAAATTCCCTTTTTTTCACATATCGGGGTAAGTTCCTTCAATTTCATATCATTATATATCTATCATTATCATTACTATTATTCTTATCGCAGTGAATTTGTAGTAATAAAAAGGAGTAAACAAAAAGATTACAAGCGTAACCGGGAAACTGTATGACAGAAACAACTGAAACAAATTTAGCTATCTAATTAAAATCATTAGTAAAGTTGGCTATAGAAGGGATATAACTTATAGAAAACAAAGGTATTATATCTCATACAAGAGAAAGACAAGACCGATCAAGTTAAATCCCTATTTTGCATACCATTGTACAGGACTATCAGAATACATACGAAAACCTGAATCAATAAAAACTTTCTACAACACACACACACACACACACACACACACACACACACAAACGAGCTACTAAAACGACTGTATCAGAAATGAAAATATCAAAAGTTTAGTTAGTTTCCTTCGCAAGTCGGCTGCTGACGACGAAACTTGCGAATAATAAAAAGATATAAAACTTAAAAAACTATAAACAAACATTTCTTTAATAGATAAGTTTATAAAACCTATGCAAAACTTTCTCATTATGCAAAGAAGCAGAGATCAGCAGGAAAGGTTTATCACAATTTAATATGCAGCCTAGACTTGCACCCAAGTCTATAATAATAATAATAATAATAATAATAATAATAATAATAATAATAGGTGTGGTTAGGTCCTATAATTACTAACAATCAATTTAATTTTGTTCGGGTTTACAGTAATTGCGCTCTGAAACTAGAAATCTTCGGGTTGTCGCAAAAAAATCTTTCCTTTGTGCATTCGTAAGGTCTGCTATTTGCTTTTAGCAGTTAATTGTTCGTTGGTTAAAGCTGACTTTTATGAAATGAATAACATTTTAACTTTCACTGAGATGTTGTTATCATTAGAAGTTGATTGTTGTTTCATTACCCATTAGTCGAGAAAAGATAAGATCTCTAATGTCACTAGAACCATATTCTTAGGTTGAGAATTTCCATTTTTTTAAAAAATATCAAATCTGGTATGCTATTTTGGGCTGATTCTTTAAAGGTTTAAAATTCACTCATGAATGGCGGAGGCAAGGGACAATGCCCTATCAGGACAATGTCCTTGAAACTGACCATACATACATAGATTAGTGCTCAAGCCCCCTATCCACCCAAGTGAAGACCAGGGAGGGCCAAGTAATGGTTGCTGATGACTCAGCAGGTAGACCTATAGGCTAACAAGAATAGTGGGGTTGTAGACACTACAAGAAACTATTGAGTTTCAGTAGGTTTCGAGCCCCAGTCCAGCATATTGCCAGGCGGGGACGTTTCTAATAGCCTACCACAACCATTTGGCAAAAAAATTCTTGAATGTTAAGAGTTTTGGGTGTCACTTTGAGCTCATTGTTGCTTTGTGGATCCCCATTTTCTTAAATGCAGAAAACCTTAAAAGCTACTTGAAGCTGATTATTGTGTTTTGAATACTGATTTGTTTTAAAGATAAAATCTTCATATTACTTACAGCTGCTTATCATTTTTGAATCCCCATTTGTCTAAAATGGGGATTCATGTCTTGGATCTGATGACTGAATGTTGGATATCCATTTACTGAGACGGATGGTATCAGACATTCTATTTAAAAAAAAATAGCATATGAATACTAGTTTGTGTAAAATAGATAAAATATCGACTGACTTTATGAGCTGATTTTAATGTTGTGAATGGTTGTTAGTATAGAGCACATAAAATCTTGAGTGTCACTTTGTGGTGAATATTGGGAAATGGAAGATCATTTGGATGAATTAAATAAAATCTTGATGCGTACTTGAGGCCGATTGTTGGGGTGTAAATACCCCTTTCCCTACAATTAATAAAATCTTGAATGCCAGTTGGAAATGAATAATGGGTTATGAATGCCCATTTGTCTACAATCAATGGAATCTTGAATGTCCTCTGTGAAGATATTCAGAATTATGGCTAATGGGTCCCTTGGGTGCTCTGTTGCATTTAAGAACTGCTAGAGAGAGAAACTCAAAGGGGAAAAGCTTGAAAACATGGTATTGAATTTTCGTTAGTATTCATCTGAAAGTATATTCAGATCTATATTCTGTACCGCCTGTGCATCACATACGCTCGTAAACTGTAACGGTATTTCTGTATTTTGTATACTGTATTGTCGTTATCACTCTCCCCTCGCACTGATAGCCTTTTCAAGCCTCTATTTTCCTGCATCATTGCGTTTGAATTTTAGTGCCGTTGGTCAATATTGACTGGAACATGTTGTATATATACAGATGCTCTGTCCAAATAAAGTTATTTGCATTTAACTAGTCTCTCAGTCACCTCCTAACGGCTCGCTTCCCCATTGGTGACCAGCGGAGTGACCAGCTCCCACACTCTTTCCCCTTCACTGCTGTGTCTTACTGTTTGATGACGTAGCCTTCCAACACTGACTCTATTATCAATGCCACATCCCTGAAACTACCGTTCTTCGCCAGCGGAGAAGTGTTTGCCTAGTTCCAGCATGCTGAAATCCAGTTTCACAATAAGGGTGTGACTCAGTCAAGCACCAAAGCAGATTATGTTCTCGCAGCCCTCCACGAGGACACTTTCCAGGAAAGATCTGATTAGCTGTGCGATCAAGGAGAGACTCAAATAACGTACGACTCCCTAATATCATACCTCCTGAAGCAGTACTCGCCATCACTGGCTGCCCGCATAGCGAAACTTTTTCAGCTCTCTCAATAACCATTGGGAAACCAAAGGCTTCACTTGCCCTTAAAGAAATGACCGGTATGGCTCACCTGCAATCTGCTCCAGATGGACCTCCTCATGAAGTGAATCTACTTCGCCCAAACCTGTACATGCTGCTATCCCATATGTCGATATTTTGCCCATGAAGGACCTGATGACCAAAGTTTATGCCCTTATAGATAGCCATCTCAACAGCTTCCAGACCTCCATCAATGCCTCCACTCCTGACAAAGTGGACAACTATTCAACATCAACTGAAGTTGACGTGAATGCAGTAGGCCATAGACGCCCAACCCGGTTGTGCAGAAACAGCGACAAAGCCGACCAATACACATATATACCATCCCTCACTTATGCCCTAACCAACAATCTCTCCAGCTACTTACTGACGCTCATCGGCCATAATTATGCTACTACCATTCCAAATTTGTGGCTGCTACGAAGAAATGTGCAAACGGTTTTAAGCGGCCAAAAATGTGTTAGAAATCCATCGCTTGCAGTGGTGGGCTCTCCTGTCACTAATCTTTTCTTTTTACATGACGCAGGTATGAGAGTGCGATTTTTGAAAGACAAGGGTGCTTGCCATTCTCTACTGCCAAGGCCACTCTACAGGTCACGATGTAGGGCCAAATATATTTAGAAGTTTCTTATTGCTGATGTCACATTGCCAATCGTCGGTGCGGATTTCCTCTCACACTTCCACCTCTTGGTCGATGTAGCACACTGATGGTTATTCAACACGAATTCAAACTCCCCAACGCTTCTCTAACCTTCCCCCTACGACCTCGCTCTCCACATCAGCACACCCATGGATGCCTACGCCCACCTCCTCACGTCGTACCAGGAAGTCCAGAACTTCGTCAAAGGCCCACGATTCTCGCGACCCACGGTATTTATCACCATATAAAGACGATGGGGCCCCCGCTGTATTCTAGATTCAGACGTCTGGCACCCGATCATTTGGCAGCCACTAAACAGACAGTTGCCGAAATGGAAAAAATGGGCCTTAGCCAAAAGGTGTTAAGCCCATGGTCGTCACCCTCACACATCTTCCTGAAGAAAGATGGCTCTCTGCGTCAGTGTGGGTATTACAGGGACCTGAACATGCAAACAGAACTGGATCACTACCCCCTTCCAAACATCGCCGACGTGACCTCCTACTTGCACAAAGCGAAGGTTTTCTCAATACTCGATCTCCTGAAGGGGTATTACCAAGTGCCCATGAACCTAGAAGACATTCCTAAGACTGCCATCACCATCCCCTTTGGTACATACACTTTTAATTACTCCTGTTTTGGCCTTCGTAATGATGGGGCCACTTTTCAATGTCTCATGGACGGCATCTTAGGGGACCTCCTCTTCTGTGTTGGTTACGTGGACGACACACTTATGTTCTCTTCCTCCAAAGAGGAACACCATCATCTACACATCGTGCTTAACTTCCTATAACAGAATGGCCTTTTGGTCCGGTACGACAAGCGTACATTTGGCTCCAATGAGGTATCATTCTTATGGCACAGCATCACTCCTGAAGGAGTCCACCCTCTCCTTGAGAAGGTAGGCACCGTTCAGAATTTCCCCATGCACTCGACCGTCAAAGAACTGAAAGAATTCTTGGGTACGTTCAACTATCATTACTGTATCCTGCCAGCCATCACCGCCACTCTTTCCCCCTTTTTGCCTCCCTCAAGGGCAAGCCAAAAGACCTGAAGTGGGGTCCCCTTCAAGAAGCGGCCTTCTGCTATGCAAAGAATGCCTTATTAATCGCTGCTTCTTTCACTTTTCCCAGGCCACATGCACCTCTCCTTCTCTCCATCAATGCCAATAACATTGCTATTGGGGCAGTCCTCAAGCAGGTGGTCAAGTACTCACCCCACCCATTAGTCTTCTTCAGTAGAAAACTGTCCAAGGCGGAATCCAACTATTCTACCTTTGACCGCGAACTGCTGGCAGTGCACTTGGCTGTCCGTCACTTTTGCCACTTCTTGGTAGGTACGCCCTTCGTCATTCACACTTACCAAACGCTTCTGTTACACGCCTTCACTCATCTGCCCAACACCTAGTTCGCCCGTCATCGCCGACATCTCTCAGCCATGGCTGAATACAATTGTACCCTTCAGCACACCCCAGGGAAAATTGCCGATGTCCTACTAAGAAACACATTGCCCGTCATTCACCTGGAATTGGATTAAAACACCTCAGCAGAAGCCCATCGAAAAGATCCAGAGTACCAAGCACGTAGGACATCTTGGACATACCTCCATTGGGAGGACGTCCCTTTCAACGACTCCAACACCATCCTTCTCTGTGATGTCAGTATTGGTAGACCTAGACCGTGAATACCTTCTCTGATGTACCGAAAGGTTTTTGTATTTCATTTTGGTCTTTCACTTCTATCGTGCCATTCTACTGCACAGCTACTGAAGACAAAGTTCATTTGGCATGGCATTACTAAGGATACTAAGGATTGGGTTCACGCCTGTACTTCATGTCAAACCTCAAAAGTACATCGACACACGGATTCAGGAGTGGGCACCTTTCCTCAACTTCAGTGGTGCTTTGCCCACATTCACGTCAATGTTCTATGTCCCCTACCCACGTCACAAGGATATCGTTATCTGTTTACCGTCATCGACCACTCCACTCGTTAGCCTGAAGGCTTTCCCATGGAAACTGCAACGTCCACCTCGTATACATCTACCTTACTTGTAGGATCGATAGCAAGATTTGGTATCCCTGAGCATATTACTTTTGAGAGGGGTACCACTTTCAACTCTAAATTATGAACATCATTAGCAAATCATCTGGGAATCACCTTACATCAGACAACTGTCTACAACTCCGTTACCAAAGAAATGGTTTAATGTTTTCATTGCAACCTCAAAGCAGCTTTGATGTCCCGATGCAAGGACTCCAATTGGTTTACCCAGGTTCACTAGGTCCTCCTTAGACTAAAGGCACCCTGGATGTCTCAGCAGCTGAAATGGTATATGGCAACCCGTTGGTTGACCCTGCCAATTTTTTTCGTCTGCAACTTCCTCCAACATCTCCAGTGCCTACGTCATGTTGTGGGAAAATGTACTCCATGCCACCAGATTTACAAACCCCCAGCTAAGCAACGAATGCCAACAGATCTGCACTTATCAATTCCTCTTTTCTTGTGCGATGACACTAGCAAGCCACCGTAAACGCCCCCTTACATGAACCCTTTCCTCATGATCTGTCATAAGCCCAAAGCATTCCTCCTCAACATGCATGGCAAAGAATACTGGGTCTCCATTGATCGCCTAAAACCTGCATTTTTCCTGACAGATGAACCACCTGAAGTACACCTCTCAAGAGCAGGGCCCCCTGTTTCACATGTATGTCTTTTTTTAGGGCGGGGTGGGGAGGCATGTACCTCACGTGTATCACACACGCTCGTACACTGTAACACTATACA
>NC_090761.1:3712868-3715368 GCF_036898095.1 Palaemon carinicauda
CATCAAGACAACCTCCCTTTCAAGGCTCTGATTTTGTTTTTTAATGTTATAACTGAATTCTACCTCCTGCATTTGGCGGAATATTTTTCATTGCTTTAGAACGTACCATTTGAAAATCATTATCCGGGACTTTGCAAATATCCAGCAGATTCTGGAATGCGGGTTTTCGACCTTCCCTATTGTACTGTAAGAATGAACATTGACAGTTAGAGTGTTTGCTTCTTGATCTAGTATTCCTCGTGGTTGTGTTTTCTCATTTTCAGAGTATGCTTCTTCCCTTACACAAGAGTTTATCATTGATTAAACCCTTCACTTTTGTCTTGGAGTTATGGTGACCTACTTGGTTACGTCCCTGACTAATGATCGCCAGACTGGAGCTCGAGTCCCGCTCATAGTTAGTTCCTTTAGTGGCTGCAGCCTCACAATCCTTGTGAGCCAAGGTTGGGGGGATCTATCTGGTGAGTCCTCAGCAGCCATTGCCTGGCCTTCCTTGGTCCTAGTTTGAGTGGAGAGGGGGCTTGGGCGCTGATCATATCCATAAATGGTCAGTCTCTTAAGGCATTGTCATGCTTGCTAGAGCAATTTCACTATTCCTTGTCTTTGCCATTCTGAACGGCCTTTAAACTTATAAAACGCTTCCAATATTATCGGCGCCCTATCTATAATGATTATTTCATCATCGTGTCCTGATATCAAATGTAAACTTCGAGGAAAATTATCAATCAGTCTCATTGTGTTTGTGGTAGTTTCTGTCAAACTTCTCTTCGTAATCTCCCTTACAGTTTTTACGATAGCAAAATAATCGAGAAAAGCGCAAAAGAGGAATAAATATTGTTTAATATATCTCTTAACTTCCCCTAATCCAAAAAACGTCATGGGTCAAAATGTCTATTTTTTTAGTATAAGGGTGAAGAAATGATTAATCAAAATTACCTCGATAATCTATGTGGATTAAAGTTTTATATATATATATATATATATATATATATATATATATATATATATATATATATATATATATATATGATAAGTCAGAACCATGAAACAAATAGTAAAACCTATTTATATTCCAATTCCAAGAATATGAAAATGGGGGATGCGAATCCAGACGCAAGTCACGTGACCGAGAGTGGAATTGGTATTCTTTCAAGCAGCACAAATTCATTTGAAATATATCAAAGAACATTTTATTTATTAAGCTCTGATGCAAAATAAAACCAAATACGGAATGAAGGAAGACGAAGAAGAAAAGGTGTATATACAGATATATTGAATGCCTCTCAGTATAATCCATCACATTCAGAAAAGCTCGATGTTCACTTCTATTTACATTTCAAACAATATACTTCACTTCCATTCCAGTTCAACATGCATCATATGTATAATCACATGTGAAAAATTAAGGCGTTTGGTATTTGTCTCATTTAGAAATAATGTTGACATTCGTGACTTTCGATAGACTGCGTCCGTTTGCCATAATTTGGCTTTATTGATATACCATGTTTTGAATACTGATGGAGCGAGCCAAACAAATAAGTGAATATGAGCCAACGCCAAACTGCATCTAAATGAGTCAGGGATGACTGGAATTGCTAAGCAAATTTTATTTATGATGGAATGAAATATAGAACTGTTTATGATTCTGATGTTCCTTTGTTATAAGAGTATAACGCATATTATACCATATATTGCTTTGTTCCCGTATCTTATCATTCATAGTCTGTTAAAATAACGGTAATTTTAATCGGAAATTCTCCGTAAAGATATACTGTTCTCAGCCTTATTTCAGTAAAATACAGGAGACCTTAATTTTGCCCTAATTTGTAATTATCTGTTACGGTTTGGTGACCGTACTATTACTCGTTAACGTTAATATATCCGTTTTTAATCCGGCAAATGCCTGGAAACTTTTATTCCAGGATTTATTCAGTTTTTACTGCAAATTCTTAACAGTGTAGGAAGGATTGCTCTCTTATGTAAATATCAAAAGAATCATTTCCCAAGCTTCAGTATCAAGCTTAGCTGGTATTATTAATAATAATAATAATAATAATAATAATAATAATAATAATAATAATAATAACAATAATAATAATAATAATACGTTTGAGGGTTGGAGATAGACGTGCTGCTTAGAATGTCTTAGTTGAGAGAGAGAGAGAGAGAGAGAGAGAGAGAGAGAGAGAGAGAGAGAGAGAGAGAGAGAGAGAGAGAGAGAGAGAGAAAGCTTATCAAGATATACCAACCTTTTAGTTCGAATTAATAGCGGTATCGTTTGTATTCCTTTGATCCATAAAGTTTTGACTAAGTATAAATATTGAAATTCTTATAAACTATCTCTGCAAAATTGCAATCTAAAGAAAGCGAGCAGGGTTGCCTGGTTTTCTAAATGAGAAAAGGCCAACTTCTAATCAACTACAGCTTTAAAAGGCCATCCCATCCCATTAGTAGAAAAAGGCCAAAATGTAGTATCTAAGGCTAACCTTTTCCATATAACTAA
>NC_090761.1:3720368-3725368 GCF_036898095.1 Palaemon carinicauda
CTCTCTCTCTCTCTCTCTCTCTCTCTCTCTCTCTCTCTTGTTTGGAGAAGTTACGGACATGCGTATGCAAGCAAGTATGCCCATATTATGTACGCAAGCTTACTTATACGTAATTTGAATCTTCACTGATACGAAACAAAATAACAAGTTAATCAAAAATGCTATGAAATGCATATTTTATGATGAAACATTTTTCATACTAAAATATATGGAGGGAGACTACAATACAGGTAGCTTTGCTAGTTACGCTGAAATTAATGTAGCATTATTCTATTGTTTTATGGCATCAAGGTAATGCTATATTCCAAGAGACTATTACACAAAAGCTAACCTACACACGCCCACAAACAATTATATAATTCTAAAGAGAGTGTTCATAAATTCTCATCTGTTTTATGTGCGTCCTGTAAGTTCTCAATTTTCTATAGACACGCCATATTACAGGAAGTGGGTGTTTGAGGATATTTGGGTTGTCTGGGGTTAGACATCTCTTCCATGAATTAAAGATGGGAGAACAGTGCCAGGTCTTCGCTCATTTAAAGTTAAAAAGTTGCGGGTTTTAGGTCTCCACTGAGACGATCTACATCATTCTCCTCGGGCGACCATGTAGTGGAGCAGCTAAAGTGTGATTTTGACTAGAATCATTCATTTGGTGATACAAGCATGAAATTTGGTGTGAATGTGCTATGTAGGTCATGTTTCAAGAAAAAAGTGCTAGCCATCAACAATTCCAAGATGGCGGCCATTATTTCCAAGATGGCCGCCAGTTAATGGAAAAACAATGTTAAACCATAAAAGCGCTCAATGTTTCACATCTTGGTGCAAAATTATTGATATATTTGCCTTCTTTGGTGCATCTCTGGTGAATAAGGTAGATTCCCTGCACAAATAAATACTATTTATACCCTTACAGCATCAAGAAGCATTAATAAACAGTCATGAATACCATTGCTTTCTGCCTATAAGTCCTCATTTGATAAATAGAGTAGAAGATTAATAAATGTTAGTAAAAATGATAAAATAATAAAGTATAATAATAATAAATAGTAGATAAATAATTCATTGTTGCCCCTTAAAAGGACTGCTAATGCCGGGGTGGTAAAAAGGATGAGCTCTTTTTATCTAAAAAATACCCCAACTGATGCCATACTTCTTTGCAAACAACAATGTTAATTACGCACGATGGGTTTCAGTTCATCTTCGTGATATGCTAAGCCTAGAGAGGCAACACCCAGAGGTTGCCAGAGAATCCCATGAGGGGAATTTCGTTGTTCACAAATCAGAGAGGAGCTTCTCATCAATGGCTATTGACCAAGCCCATGAACAAAATAATGCACTCATCAAAGGAGACGGGGGAGCTATTGGCCTGACAGAGGATCCGTCTGCTCTTCGAAGATGGATGGTTGCTGGACCAGAAATAAGCCGATTGGTATCAAATTACGAAACAGCATCCGGGAGTAAAGATGTATAGAAATCAAGTCGTCACCATGATTAGTCGCCAAGTACTCAGAAGACGTTCCTGGAAAAAGTACAAAAACTCACCCTAGTGCTAGAGGAAATGGGCAATCCATTTGCAGAAGAGACAGATGATCAAAAGATCATCTGTCTCTTCTGCACAAATGACATAGTAGATCCTTCTGCTGCTCAACTAGTTGCAACGCATCATGAGAGAGGAAAAGAACAGTTTGAAACATTCATGGAGAAGCTGCAGTCTGATAGAGATTTCTTCTACAAGCCAATCAAAATGAACAATACTGGCTTCTTCAAAACTGGGCCAGTCATCCAAAGTATCTGAGACTAAAGTACTTAAGGAAGACTGTCAACTGTTTTCTCGCCTGTTTATCTCCTGTTAAACAAGAGGATGTGACCTACAAGAATTTTTCAGACATGAGAACCAGCCTTACCCTCCTTCACTCAGCAAGAAAGGTAACCTACGCGCATGTACTAAGGCTGATTTGGTGGAGTTCTCCAGGTGAAAGTGACTCCGATGTCCTCATTGTGGATGGTTCATCACTGGTAAATGCAGTTGTACCAAAGACATCAAAGACGTTTGAAGAATATGCCACGAAGGACATCCTCCCCAAAATAGAAATGTACAGTAGAAAACACAAGAGAACAGACATAATCTTTGATGTATATCATAGGTCAAGTCTGAAGTCAGAAGCTAGATCAAAAAGAGGAAAAGCTATCAGGAGGAGAGTTACTGAAAAGAGTAAAACGCCTACAAACTGGAAGAGTTTCCTCCGCAACAGTGCTAACAAGACAGAGCTCTTCCACTTTCTTGCTGATGCAGTAGCTAAAATGACTACGGAAAATGTAGTCATTGTGAAGAAGGAAGAAGATGCCCTTACGAGTGCCAGTTACACCAACATGAGCCTAAAGAAATTGGCTCCCTGTACACATGAGGAGGCTGACACACGTATATTCTTACATGCCTGGCATGCAGTTACGGAAGGCTACAAATCTGTTATGATCGAAGCAAACGACACAGACGTCATTGTGATTGCCATATCACAGATGCCATCTCTCAAAGCAATCGGCCTGGAGCAAATGTGGATTAGATTTTGAAAAGGTGAGCACACTAGATGGATTCCTATTCATGACCTGGTGTCCATCTTAGGATCAGAGAAGACCAACGGGATGCTATTCTTCCATGCCTTTACTGGGTGTGACGTTGTGTCAGGTTTCAATGGCAAAGGGAAAAAGACAGCATGGCAGACATGGGATGTCTTCAATGATGCCTCTGCCACCTTTGCAAAACTTAGCCGCAGGCCATCTGAGATTGAGGAGTCTGATCTACATGTTCTGGAGAAATATGTGGTTCTTATGTATGACCGGTCGAGTACAACATCTTCTGTAGACGAGGTAAGGCTTGATCTCTTTGCGCAAAAGCAGAGCTCATATGACATGATTCCACCAACAAAAAAAGTACTGAAGGAACATGCCAAACGAGCAGCCTACCAAGCAGGTCATATTTGGGGGCAGTGTGTTAATCGTCAGCCAGAACCTCAGTGTCTTTCCAAGTAGGGATGGTCAAAAAACGTGATGACTGGGAAGTTGTATGGACAATGCTGGAACCTATTTCCAAGAGCTGCCGTGAACTGACAAAGTGTGAATGCAAGACAGAGTGTGGTGGAAGGTGTAAGTGTGTAAAGAATGGACTATTCTGTACTGATGAACAATGAATGTACTTTTGGCCAGAGTAGGTTGAGTATTGTTTGAAATATGAACTCTTAGACATTGGCATATGTAGCAAATGACGACATTTGGCGGCCATCTTGTAAAATGGCTGCCATATTGGACCCTCAGAATGATTAGTGGTGTTCCCACATCAAACCCAGACAAAGAGAACTCATCAAGTATCTGAGTAGGAACTTTAATGGCACGTAGTACTGCAATATTCTGCCTTAAAAAGGACCATATGGTGGCCATCTTGGAAAATGGCCGCCATATTGGAATTTCAAGTGGCTAGCACTTTTTTTTCAAAATCTAATGCAAAATAAATAATTATGCCAAATTTCATGCTTGTATCATCAAATGAACGATTGTTTCACTTATCTGCCCCACTAATGAGCCAGCAGGGACTATCAATAGTCCCCTCTAACCTCCCCCCCAGGCGCCACCCTGGGGAGTGCCCTCCGGTAGAGGGTCTCACGATATTCGCGTCCTTGGCGGGAACCGAACTCGGGACCTCTAAAACAGAAGCCCGGGACGCTACCAACCTAGAACTTGGGTATTTTACCCAAGAAATTGGATACAGTCGACAATGAGTATATCAAATCCCAAACGCCAATAGGGTAGATAGTTGTGGATTAAAGCCAACAGTTCCTGTTGGCACGGGCCATTCCCTTGGTCGGCCATAGATGAGTAGATAGATGGAGTGGAGCTATTTATGTGCCCGAAAGGATAACTTCGTTCATAGATTTCTAAACAACAATTTAGAATGATTAAACTATACCTGAAACTAATCTAACTAGTCGTATAAAATTTCTTAACACATTGGCTATTCGGAACACTATCTTAGTGTCGTTACACCAGCCTTCATCTTTAAACCCGCTCAGATCCACGAGTCTGCTCACAACCACAAATCTTGCATTATGAAAAATTTTAGGACTTAAGAGATGTAGGGTACTCGGTCCTAATATACACCACCATTCCTCTTGCCCTTGGAATGGCATACCGTTTCTAAATCATTAGCTTCTTAAAACCTGGAATAAGCAGATTAGATGACTGCCTCATTTGAGAAACTAGTTTCTAAGCATAATGGAATATCATACTGTCTGGAGGCAACTATGAGGTCTCTAATATTGCCATGCAGACCCCATATATTGCAATGCAATATATTTTCAATGGAATTCCTAGGAAGTTGATCTACTATTGTGACTCTCAGGAACGTGGTGATGAAAACTAGATAAACCTCTGACATAACATCCTCCATGGTATTAGATAGGCTGTATCGTTTGCTGTTGTTGTTGTAGTTGGTGTTGTTGTTGTATATATCATCATCATAATCATCTCCTCGGCACGTCTATTGACGCAAAGGGCCCCATAGACTGACTAGGCTAAATCCATAAAGGATTCATTGGCTAGTTTTATCAAAGGATAGTCAGTACCTTGAGATGCGCAGGGCCCATCTAACTAAGGCAAGTGATCCGTGCCGATCCATACTTATTCGAGTAAGATGATTCACCAGGCATCGAGAGTAGAAGCCGAAGAGACAGTTTGTCTATCGCCTTGAACCCAATCCGTCACCCTGCTGTCAGTGACTTTGAGATTTAGGTAGGTGCATTTCCTCAACACCCAAAGTACTCATTACTCCACCAGGTTGCTCATCTGCTTGAATAACGGTGGCAACTATGGATCACTAAGATATAACGCTTATCTATCTATCTATCTATTTATATATATATATATATATATATATATATATATATATATATATACATATATATATACTGTATATATATATATATATATATATATATACATATATATATACT
>NC_090761.1:3730368-3745368 GCF_036898095.1 Palaemon carinicauda
AACATCAAGATCCTCTTGCTCGTTTTCTTGGTTCTCAAACAGCTGTATAAGAAAGAAGCTGTCACGACGAGAATGGAAACGTTAAGGCAGGTCTGTTTCCTCTCTACCACCCGTGTGTCACACGATCTTACATAGTAACGACATTTCTCTTTTTTGTATATACTATCCTTTGTATCTTCGCTCTCCCCTCGCACTGACAGCAACTTGAATGAACCTGTCTGCTTTTGTCATTGTTAACTGTTAACAGAACCGGTTGCCGATTGGACAAGAAATAGCATGTTGTATTTTGTAACCTTCTTGCCGGGACCTAGTGTGTATATATACTCGATGTGTCTATAATAAAGTACTCAGTTGCTTTCATCTCGCCTTTGAGTCCCAACCTATTCTTGGCTCGTCACACCTCTTGAAGGAACGAACTTTATTTGGCTTATATTGAATATGTTTATTTTTTATTTTTTAAATAAATACGTTCATCTATAGCTATCAATTTATGCTTTCTATTGTCATTTGGAGCCTTCCTAATCTTGTCGTACCAAAAACCGCTAAAATGAAGGTACCCATTAGACAAAATTTTGAAGCAAACTTGAGTGTCTGAATTTTCTTAATATCATAATACTCCAAATTATTGAATAAATTATTGGTAAGAGATATGGTTGTAAGGATTGCCTGACTTAATTTCTAATAATAAAATGAAACTATAACAGCAGTTTTCATCAACGGAAAAAGGCATATTGTAAAAATAGGTCTTGCAAGCTTTAAGAAGCTTGGGTTTTTGTATATAAAAGTTTGCTATATTTCTGAAGACGGCGGGCCAGAATGCTTCTTAAATGAGATTTTGTCAAGATGTACTATCAAATATTATTATTATTATTATTATTATTATTAATGAATAATATTATCAATTATTAAGTATTATTATCATTATCATTATTATTATCATTAATCATCGTCATCATAACCATCATCATCATCATATCATTATCCTTATTATTACTAATTAATTATTATCTATTATTATCATTATCATTATTATTGTCATTATCATTGTCATCGTCACCGTTATTGTTGTTATTGTTATTGTTATTACAAGCTATGCTACAACCTTAGATGGAAAAGTGGGATGCTATGAGCACGAGGGCTTCAACAGGGAAAAATAGCCCAGTGAGGAAAGGAAATAAGAAAATTAGTAACGAACAATCAAAACAAAACATTTTAAGAACAGTAACAACATTAGATTGGATCTTTTATATATAAACTATAAAAACTTAAAAAAACAAGAGAAAGAAATAATATAGGATCGCATGCACGAGTTTACCCTTAAACAAGAGAACTCTAACACAAGGCAGTGGAAGACTATGGTACAGAGGCTATGGCCCTACCCAAGATTAGAGAACAAAGGTTTAATTTTGGAGTGTCCTCCTAAAAGAGCTGCTTATCATAACTAAAGATTCTCTTTTATCCTTATCAAGAGGGAAATAGCCACTGAACAATGACATTGCGGTAGTTAACCCTTGATCGACGAAGAATTGTTTGGTAATCTCAGTGTTTCCAGGTGTATGAGGACAGAGGAGATGTGTAAAAAATAGCCCAGACTATTCGATGCATATGTAGGCAAAGAAAAAATGAGCTGTAACCAGAGAGATGGATCCAATGTAGTACTATCTGGCCAGTCAAAGGATCCAATAACACTCAAGCGGTAGTATCTCAATGGGTGGCTGGTGCCTTGGCCAACCTACTCCCTATCTGTCATAGATGCAGCAAAGAATAATAGAATAATAGTAAGTTTAATCAATTTCCCTTTAATGGTTTTGAATGAGTATTCAATGTTTCAAGTTCCATATATGAAAAATGTTGAATTCGGATATTCAACATGAAAATAGCTATAACATAATTAAAGTTAGTGATGGTATTTAGATTTAGAAACGCTGAAAGTGCCAAAAGTAGAATTGATTAAAGCCATAAGCATATAGCTATTACATTACAATTCAACTGGACTGTATATCTCCACCCCAGTTAATTACCATTCGTCTTTTCAGATTCGCTTGAAAGGAATGACGAAACTGAGTTCTGGATAAAGGTTGCTTTAAATTTCCAGGTAGTCCTTAAGGAACTCATTTGTGACATATACAGTATTTGGTCCTTTACAATTCAAAGTTAATTTGTTCAATTTATCAGCTTTTGGTAAAAAAGGCGTTAGGTACTGAAGGACTTCAAGTCTAGATTAAAAAGATAACCCTTAAGATAATATTTTTTGTAGCTCCAATTAGTACTTAGTAAATAAATACAGCTCAAATTCAACTGTATCCGATCAAAAAATATATAAGTACACAAATAAATAAACCAATAAAAAAACTGAATAACTTATCAATCACGACTAAATTTATGTTTTACAATATGGTCTGTAGTGTCATTAATTTGTATCGTGTAAAAAGCATTTCTTTCTCGCCTTAAATAACTATTTATCAAGAGCAGTTAAAATCAGAACTCAAATTCATTGTCCACTTTACAATACTCGCTAATTATGCATAGATGGATGTACATTATCATTTACGAGCTAATGAAGGATAAAACACTAATTATTACTACTCACTGAAACGGACGTACAAACTGATATCTATAAGAGTACCTTTTATTTTTCTGGTTTTTCCTTCTCCATTTATTTTCAATTTCAAAATGTGTTTCTTTTTCTAGATAAGATGGCAAGAAGATATACCTCGTAGGTCGAAGATCCTGTACATGCTGCCATTTTTTTATAGTGAAAAAACTTCACCTTATTATTTTGTGTTCTCGCGTAATTACTCTAAAAACAAAAGCAGAAATGAGATGTTTTCCGACCCGATGACAAAACTAGTTACACGTCAATCAACTCTTCAGCATTTCATGGCAGTTGTTTTTCCTGGGTAGCATCTTTCCTTTGGTCTTGATGAAAGATCGAATAGTTTACCCCCTTTATGTCACTGAATCATTTATTATTTACGATTTTTTAATTATTTCCCCAAAAACAATGAAAAGCTACGCAAGTTTGAGATACCCAGAAAAGATTGAAATCACTTCTTAAAAACATTTGTCACAGTAAAACGATGTATTTAGGAAAATTACAATATATTCCATTGGCATAGAAACCTTTTTCCCGTATAATAGCCAGGTGAGCACCATAGGATGACTTCGATGAAAATTCGAAAGCTTAGATTACTGTTATTTGTCCAATTGGATCCAATAATGTTTTAGTGATAATATACATGTGCGTATTTATGAACCTTTCATTCGCTTACTTTTTTTTTTTTTTTAAATTGGTGTCCGCAATTGCTTAAAGTGTATGTCAAAGAAGTATATCTCATTTAACTATGAAAACTTTACTGTTTAGGAATTGTTTTGATGACAGAAAAACGATATATATACATATATATATATATATATATATATATATATATATATATATATATATATATATATATATATATATATATTCACACACAGATATGTCTATCTATCTATCTATCTATCTATATATATATATATATATATATATATATATATATACATACATACATACATACATATATATATATATATATATATATATATATATATATATATATATATATATATATCGAATCATGGGAGGAATTGCAAATGATGAAAGATGTTTTGTACAAAATAAAGAATTAATGAAGGACAGAAAATGACAATGAGTAAAACCAAGATAATCTGTGATGAAAATGCAGAAAGCATTTGAAACGAAAATTGGACGCAGACGTTAATCGGAAGAAACAACCCCTAAAACAACGAAAGATGATTATAAAAAGTGACAGGACAAGTATAATGAAGCTACCGAATGTATGGTCGTTTTTTCACAGCTTGAAAAACCTTTGCGAGAGGTTATAGCACTGGATAGGAAGATACTACCGGTAGAGAGTTATGAGGTCCTTTGACTGGCCAGACAGTACTACATTGAATCCTTCTCTCTAGTCATGGTTCTTTCCCTTTGCCTACCCATACACCGAGTAGTCTGGCCTATTCTTTACAGATTCCCCTCTGTCCTTATATACCTGACAACACTGAGAGCAACAAACAATTCTTTTTCACCCAAGGGTCAGCTACTGTACTGTAATTGTGGCTAGTTTCCTTTTGGTAAGGGTAGGAGAGACTCTTTAGCTATGGTAAACATCTCTTCTAGGAGAAGGACACTCCAAAATAAAACCATTGTTCACTAGTCTTGGGTAGTGCCATAGCCTCTGTATCATGGTCTTCCACTGCCTTGGGTTAGAGTTCTATTGCTTGAGGGTGCACTCGGGCACACTATTCTATCTAAGTTCTCTTCCTCTTGTTTTGTTAAAGTATTTATAGTTCATATAGGAAATATTAATTTCAATGTTGTTACTATTCTTAAAATATTTTATTTTTCCTTGTTTCCTTTCCTAACTGAGCTATTTTCCCTTTTGGGGCCCCTGGGCTTATAGCATCCTGCTTTTCCAGCTAGGGTTGTAGCCTAGCAATTAATAATAATAATGATGATGTAGAATGTTAAACATTACATTATGATAAAAGTCTTCGCTTCATAACTAGGGTTTAGTTTGACTTCAATTGAAAAATAATGTTGATTGATAGTAAATACTGCCATGTAGGACATGTATTGCTCATTCCGGTGAAAAATAAATACAGTTAGTATTAAAAATGATCAGTCTGTTATATTATTATTATTATTATTATTATTATTATTATTATTATTATTATTATTATTATTACTACTACTACTACTACTACTACTATTGTTATTATTATTATTATTATTACTATTTTTATTATTATCATTATTATCATTATTGTTATCATTACTCGTTTTATCATCATTATTATTATTATTATTATTATTATTATTATTATTATTTTCTAAGCTACAACCCTAGTTGACAAATTAGGATGCTATAAGTCCAAGGGCTTTAACAGGGAAATTACGCAGTTAGGAAAGGAAACAAGGAAAAATTAAATATTTTAAGAACAGTAACATCAAAATAAATTTATCCTATATAAACTATTAAAACTTTTAACATAAACGAAATGAAAAATATTCTTATGCCTGAACAATATCATAATATACCTATTCATGGGTATCGACTGAAGCCATAATTAGATGCAAAATGTGTGCAGAAAAAGTTTTATGCTAATATTTTCTGCCATGCTGATGATTTATTTAATAACATGTGACATGAAGCATATTAACAGAATTTCATTAGTCAAACAATCCTTTAATCATACACACACACACACACACACACACACACACATATATATATATATATATATACATATATATATCTATACATATATATATACATATATATATATATACATATATATATCTATACATATATATATACATATATATATATATATATATATATATATATATATATCACCCACGAATGGCATTTAATACCGAATTCTATCTTAGGAATATATTTCCACTGGGAATTCATTTTATGGTAACAGCTTCTGGCCGGGTGGAGATTCGAACCCCCACCTGTTTGGCCGGAAACCATGCCAGCCACGACTCTACCGACTGAGCTATCAAGAGTCGTGGCTGGCATGGTTTCCGGCCGAACAGGTGGTGGTTCGAATCTCCACCCGGCCAGAAGCTGTTACCATAAAATGAATTCCAAATGGATATATATTCCCAAGATAGAATTCGGTAATAAATGCCATTCGTGGGTGATATTTACATTGATTGAAATAACGTGTGCTTGTGATATATGTTCATACATATATATATATATATATATATATATATATATATATACACACACACACACACACACACACACACACACACATATATATATATATATATATATATATATATATATATATATATATATCAACCTCAATTTCCTTTACTACCGAATTCTACCTTTGGGAATGTATATCCACTGGAAATTCATTTATGATAAATGCTTCTACCTTTACCTTAACAAACCGAGCTATAACATACTTGGTTAGAGGTCTGTGCTAGCATTGCTTAGACTAAGGGGCGTAGATTAGAATTCTTGTCCAGCCAGTGGATATACATTCCTAAATGTAGAATTCAGTATTGCATGACGTTGTGGTTGATATTTACATGGATCAAAATCACGGGTATTAGTGATAAATATATAATATATTTATATATATATATATATCTATATATATATATACATATATATGTGTATGTATATATATAAACACATATATATATATATATATATATATATATGTATGTATATATATATACATACATATATATAAAGATATATAAAATTTTGTATATATCTATTTATATAAACATACATACATACATAGAGTATATATATACATATAAATATATATATATATATATACACACACACACATATATATATATATATATATATATATATATAATGTAGACATACACACACATATATATATATATATATATATATATATATATTACTAGCCAAGCTACAACCCTAGTTGGAAAAGCAAGATGCTATAAGCCCAAGGGCTCCAACAGGGAAAATTGGCCCAGTGAGGAAAGGAAATAAGGAAATGAATAAATGATGAGAACAATTTAACAATAAATCATTCTAAATTAAGTAACAACGTCAAAACAGATGTCATATATAAACTATTAACAACGTCAAAAATAGATATGTCATATATAAACTATAAAAAGACTCATGTCAGCCTGGTCAACATAGAAATATTTGTTCCAACTTTCAACTACCCGATTAGGAAGATCATTCCACAACTTGGTCACAGCTGGAATAAAACTTCTAGAATACTGTGTAGTATTGAACCTCATGATGAGGAGGGCCTGGCTATTAGAATTAACTGCCTGCCTAGTATTACGAACAGGATAGAATTGTCCAGGGAGATCTGAATGTAAAGGATGGTCAGAGTTATGAAAAATCTTATGCAACATGCATAATGAACTAATTGAACGACGGTGCCAAAGATTAAAATCTAGATCAGGAATAAGAAATTTAATAGACCGTAAGTTTCTGTCCAACAAATTAAGATGAGAATCAGCATCTGAAGACCAGACAGGAGAACAATACTCAAAACAAGGTAGAGTGAAAGAATTAAAACACTTCTTTGTATACATTTGCATATATTGCGTATATAATGATAATCATTTTAATCATGAATGAATTCCATGAAAGCAATCTAACGAATGTAAGACACGATCATTAATAATCATAAGATACCTTTGTTTTCTCATTGTAATGATTAATCAGTTTTGTGGAAGTTGGAATTTCAAAAGTCAATTCTAAATTATTTGATTATGTAATCTGACAATCCATTTGATGAAAAGAAAAGGCAATAGGCATCACTCTATCAAGATACTTTAGTGCCACAGTAAAAAGATCATGCGAGTTCCTAATACTTAAAAATATATACACTATTTCATCTCTTATTGAAATCCCGATTTTTCTCTAGCCAAAGGGCATTAGAACTCTAACTGCAATTTTGAAAGATCCAATGGTCTTCGGGAATATTTTAATAAATTTCTGTGCAAAATATATTCTAATTTTCATACTTTATTTTTATACGTTTATAGATTTCTTCTAATTTTGCTTTGCATGAATATACTATTTCTATGATGAGAAGAAAAGATGCTTAAAACTAGAAATGTTTTGCATTAAGATAATTGATACCAAGAGTGCTTGGTAAGTTTAACCAACCTGTTTTGTCAATAGCTGGGCGCAGACAACCGTCAAAAATTCAAAATATATCGTAATATGGCCTTTAAATATCTGTGGGGAAGGGTATGATATATATGTATATATATATATATATATATATATATATATATATATATATATATATATATATATATATATATATATATCACCATCAGCCGTGAATTGTGTATACGTTTCTCTTTTTCTCTCTCTTGGTGTTAATCTCATAATCATCCTTTCCATAGCAGAATTTCTGATTAAAATTACGGTTTTTTTTAAGTGTAGGGACATGTCACGAACTTATTGAAGTTCTACAGATACAGGAATATCACTGACAAGTCCTTTATACATCAACCAATATTGGAGTGATGCTGAAAATATGCCATCCTCATAAATAATTAATAGCAGAGATTTCCTGAAACTACATGCGCTTTTTTTAAAAATCTTTTTCCAAATAAACTGAATGTACTCTTTCTTTTCTGGCGCTTAATTTTATGTCCCAACAATTTAAATGTTACATTTTTTTATTCCAGGTGCTTAATCTTAGTGCTCTTTGAGCTGTAACTAGCTTCTGTTCTAAGGCTGTAGTAACGCTCCAAGTTTCTAATGCATGATTTATAAATGGTAAGACCATCTGATTAAATACTTTTCTTAATTTGTTTAGCAAAAGTTCTCCAACCCATTCTTTTATATATATATATATATTTTTTAAATTTCGATCTCTAAAGGTTCATCCATAACCCTTATTTTCATTGAAAATTAACGTAGTTTTACTCTTATTAATTTTCACTCCTACATTCCTGCTTTCTCTATTCAAATCTGTTAACATTTTATGCAATTCGTTCCATGATTCAATAACTAGAACTATGACAACTGCAAATCCCACACCCACACACAAATATATACATATATATATAAATATATATATATATATATATATATATATATATACACATATATATGTATATATATATATATATATATATATATATACACATATACATACATATATATAAGAGTATACATGAATGTATGCATGTATGTATATAGAATGCGAGAAAAATCACATTAGCTTGTGGTCAAGATAAACAGAAGACAGAGATGGAGAGAACAGAATAAGCAATGGAAGATGAAATATCATTGGAAGGAGAACCGATTAATGAGGTTGAATCATTCAAATAATTAGGAACTATGAATCTCCATTATAGGGTCTTTAAAATTGGAGTTTCATGAAAGATTGAAAAAACAAATCAGACAACGGCTAGGTTGAGTAAAATTTGGAAATCAAATCGCCTGAAATTACATATAAAAATCAGGATAGATATAAGTTTAGTGAGGTCGGTGTTACTGTATGGTCTTTAGTCATGGTATGTCAATGAAACAATATCCAACTGATTTTGTAGATTTGAGAATAAAGCCTCAGAAGAATATTGGGTGTTAAATGGCAAGATAGGATTAGAAATAAAACTATGAGAGAGATTACTCGAGTGCCATATGTGAATGAGATCATGGTGAGGGATAGATGGAGATGGTTTGGGCATGCTCTTCGCACTCCCCATGAGAGATTAGTTCACCAAACTTTCAACTAGGCTCCATAAGGCACTAGAAGAGGTGGAATACCCCGGCCTACATGGCTGAGAACTATGAAGCATGAAGTATGAAGCAGGATGAAGGAAGATGTATTGATTTAAAGCTCAAGATATAGATGACTGACGAAATCTAACTAAGATCGTTTGCGTCAATAGGCGTAGTATTTACGGTATACCAACGCAAGAGCCCATGTCTTGCCTAAGGCAAGTCAATCTAAATCGAACGTACGGCGTAGGAGATGATGATGATGATGATATATATATATATATATATATATATATATATATATATATATTCATATTTTTCTGTATATATATATGTATATATATATATATATATATATATATATATATATATATATATATATACATGTATAAAGGAGTATGTATGTATGTATGTATATATTATTATTCATGTATGTATGAATGTATGTATGTATGTATGTGTGTATATATATATGTGTGTGTGTGCGTGTGTGTGTGTGTGTTTGTGTGTGTGTGTGTGTATGTGTGTGTATTATTCAATCGTGAAATGTTATCGTAAGCAAGATGCTGCAAGGACACATATCCCTATTTTTCTTTAAAATTCTTCCATATTTCATTAATGAAAGGACTTTTATGGAAAGCAGCCAAGCTTTTTAAAAAGAAACAACGAACTTTATGGGCCTAAATTAATGCACATCTCTTCTCTCATGTTAGTCGGAAGTCCCTTTTGTATAGTATACCAGGAGAAGATTATTGTGAACTGCACAATTCTAATTAAGATATAAGAAATATTGCTTTTTTGGCTATAAAAACATTAATAATTTTAACTAAAAGCTAGTTTTTATAATAAAGAGACCACAATTGCAATCAATGCTCTGTAAAGTTACGATAAATCAATAACATCGATTTAAAGTGATGGGGAAAATTAGCTCACTTAACTGTTCTATTACCCACAGATCTGGAAGGAAGTAAATATAAAAGAAAAAAAAAAGTCTCAATGTAAAGTCGTTAATATTTTCTTGCCGAGAAGCCCTGAAGAATTGTACTGGTTAAGAAGAAGCCACTTGAAACGAAAAGTGGAGGCAGAATTTTAGAGGTGAAATTTTCACGAACATAAGAGTCAGAGTTACGAGACCTACGTCATTAAAATTTATTTTTCTTATTTTACACAAAAAAGGGACTAAGAGGAACTTCCCAGCATAATCTGCATTTATTGCATGCTTTTCGAATTTGATATGATACTGGGTTCATCTTTACATACTAAATATAAACAAAATTAAAGGGACAACATTTTTGGATCTATTTCCACACTTGAATGAACACTAAAATGTTGTAAATTATGAGTTGAAAATATAGAAAAAGTTATTAACTGAGTTCCAACCTAACATAGAAAGACAGACAGACGGGCAGGCAGATGTAAACATACAAAAGTATCAAGAGAAACGGAATTCAGAAACTTAACGAATTCCTTTGAAAGTCTCAAATAGAAAATACTGGTTTTTTCATGGAGAGAGAGAGAGAGAGAGAGAGAGAGAGAGAGAGAGAGAGAGAGAGAGAGAGAGAGAGAGAGAGAGAGAGAGAGAGAGAGAGAGAGAATGTTAATTACAAAAATCTATAAAAAAAATCGTTAAGTGAAATACTTTTAATTTTTCTAATTAGGTGGGAATTTGTCAAAAAACAAATTCGTCAAATTTTCAAAAAGTATCATAGGATGAAATTTTGTTTGGTCAACTATCAGTTTTAATTATCTAAATTTTACTTAAAAAACATAAAAGTGTATATATTCCAAAAGGTGGTGCCTCAAAACCACGCCTCTGGGCATGTTTAAGCATACAGACTTTGGCAGGGTTGCCAGGTTTTCTTAGTGAGAAAATGCCAACTTCTGATGAACTGCAGCTTTAAAAGGTCGACCAATGAGTGAAGAAACGCCAAAAGTAGAGCATTTAATGCCAACCTTTTTTATGATATTGCTAAAGGCTAACCAATTTAAAAAAAAAAAAAAAAAAGGGCCACATTTTAAGTTTTTAGCCTGAAAAAGGCCAAACTGGCAACTCTAAAGACGACCAAATAACCAATACTTGATGGGATTTATTCATAAAAATTGACATTAAAAATGATAAAAAACTACTGATAATAATTAAATTATTCAAACAAGCGCGTGGACATCCTCATTTTAAAAACCACAGGTAATTCTGATTGTACACAAAAATTAGATATAATATTTTCTATATGATACAAAGCTTGGTGGCAAGATGCTAATAATAATAATAATAATAATAATAATAATAATAATAATAATAATAATAATAATAATAAAAATAATAATAATCATGATGATAATAATAATAAACACGAATTGTCCAAGAAAAAATTAACTAATTATGAAATATACAAAAATCTGCAAAAAAGTCTTGAAATTATCAACTCCCATGATCAGCAACAGCAAAGTTGGTAATACATTTTAATAATAATAATAATAATAATAATAATAATAATAATAATAATAATAATAATAATAGAGTCAATGAACAACTTTATAGCATAATTTTTTTGCAATTTATTAAATTTTTGCTGAGAGTATCAACAAGGAAAAAAAGTTAGCTGGAATCTTGTTCGTTCAAACCGAAAAAGTAAAATTGGAGAGTAAAAATATATAATAATCTGTCAACGACTGTATTTAGCCGTTATAATTTTTATATATAACAACTCCCCATAAGAAATAGAATGAAGGCTTTTATCAATCCTATGCGTAGCACAAACCCTGCTAGCCTTGAATTGTCTTTCAATTCAATTCCAAATCAATCGTGAACACAAACTGATTGATTTACGTCATTCTAACGATGAATCTGTAAAGACCAACATAATAAGTCTTAACCTCACCATACAGTAATGCATATATAAATGAATATTGACTGGAAAAATTTTGGGTAGGGTAAAATTAAAAGGGGGCAACATCAATCGCCCCACTAAAGCCCCTCAACTTCTATAAGTCCCTCCTAATACTTTATAAGTAGGCTTCTTTAGGGAATCTTCCGGGGATGTTAGCCCCTTTCAAGCAATCTGCTTCAATGCCTTCCAAGTTCATTAAGATATTTTCAAAGTATCCCCCGCGCCTTTTGTAGAGGAAGATCTCTTTTCTATGTGCAAATTTGAGAATGTCTCAAAACTCAGTTCTAATTATTATTAAGAGGATTTTACCCGAGTTTTCATAAACGTATATCTGATAAACTTGGATCCTTGCATATGGAAGACTATACAGTCCTTCAGTGCAATCAACTAAAGAAGAGGCGTTACATGAACAGGCACGAATGTCTAGTATACTAAAATATGTTGATGAAAAACCCTCATCAAATAATGCACTTTATACAGCATGCTGTAAACCTGTACACATTTATCTCTTCTGAAACACCTTTATTCGCATATCTTTAAGTGTACAACAATTGCAGATGCTCTAAGAGTAGAATGGTTCGATATGTATCCTGCTTCAATATACAAAATTATTACCTCTCAGTCTTCTCCTGTATGTACATATATATATATATATATATATATATATATATATATATATATATATATATATATATATATACACACACACATATATATATATATATATATACACACACACACACACACACACATATATATATATATATATATATATATATATATATATATATATATGACAAATTCAGTCTCGACCTTTTCTAGAGGCGTGTCCATTATCATTTTAAGTATGGGCATGTCATGGGCATTCGAGTTTACCTTTACTAACATTATGGCTCATCATCGCACAATTTATTTGTTCTAAGCAGCTGCACAATGGCCATATGGAAAGTTTTTGCCTTCCATATGTACTTACAATCTCCATATGCTTCGAGCGAAAGTAATTTGTAACAGGTGTACCGCACGTGTTTCATACACTGCAATGCTATTGCCCTTTTTTATCTCTTGCTCTCTCCCGCACCGATAATAGAAAAATCCTGTTTAAGTTTACCATCACATGTTTCCCATTACAATTTTGAAAGCATTCATTCATTATATGATGATAAATACACGCTAACCTAATTTTTCAGAGGAACGTAGTTGCAGCATTTGAAAGGAAATAAAGAGAACAATTACCAAGGCTTATCAATATCATTAGATTCTAAAGACCAGATTTCTCATTTGAGGGAAAACTGATATTTCTTTAGAGATTACCATCCTGAATTTCTTTTATCTTTCAGTATGCGGTCATCTTTTACCTTTAAAGCCCTGTCCACACGATCGAGCATGCCCGACGGGCAAACAGTGATCCCAGGCCATAATATTTAGTGAAAATTAGGGTTGATGACGTCAGAAAGGGGAAAATTAAAGCCAGGAATCTGGCACACTGTATGATGCCAGATCCCTGTCTGTGGTTTTCCCACTTCTGACGTCATTAACCCTCATTCTTACTAACTATTGTGGTCTGGTATCACTGGTTGCCCGTCAGGCATGCTCTATCGTGTGGACAGGGCTGAAATCAGTCTGCAATATTGTGAAGTTATTCCATTCAAATCAATCACATTTTATCTGTAACCTCTGGCATTCAAGCAATACTAGTTTTCTCATTCACATCCCACATTTGTCATCATTCTGGATATTTGAGAAAGAGAATGCCTAACATCTGATTTGATGATATAAGGCATTTTTTATATAATTTAACTATAGTAAATATGGACAGCAGTATGCACGAATGGTGTACAGTATATACACAAAGAAATTTGGATGATTTCATTCAAAATTATTTCCAATTTAATATTATTTTGTTCATTGTGGCTGGCTCCTAACTTGTTCGAAAAAAAATTTGTAGAGACGGAGAGAGAGAGAGAGAGATAGCGTTGCTAATATGTGGAGAAAGAGTAAAAAAGACAAGTTCCACTTGGTATTGGGAAAAAAGTTTTTATACGACATTTATCTTATTTGTTTGTTAAGCAATATAGAATTTCATTTTTTTTTCTGATCGTGTGAGAAGATATCTATAAGGACGGGAGAGTTTGTTATGAATTTAATTTTTTTCTGATCGTGTGAGAAGATATCTATAAGGACGGGAGAGTTTGTTATATGTCAAGCGCTCTGGCCTGGTAAAAATCATATTTTTTTCGAACATTTGTCGAGAGCGTAAAAGCGTTTACATACTTCGACCACATTCAGTATCAGAATGACATCAATTTCCTGATGTATAGGGAGATATTTTTCAGCAGACGACTCAATCAGATGCTTTATTGACATCTTCAACTGAGATGTAAAGTAGAGTTTTAAATATTTATTTTTACTGTGTTACGATCTCTCGTATTCTCTTAAATGTTAGAAATTCTCTTTCATGAAAGTAGTGAGTTTATAAAACAGAAAGTAATTCCAGTTGGACGTATGAAGATCATTCCCATGTAGGAACTTCGATTGAAGTGTACCGAGTTGTAGTTGATAAGAGAAAATAAGGATATAATTGCATGTTACAAATTTAAGAGCTGTTATTAAGAAGGATGAATATTCTCAAAGTTATCAACAACGATATTTTAAAGATTATATAAAGTGAGTTATCGAAGTTTAATTTAGAAAACTAGTTCGAACAAATTCTCTTTTTCCTTCTGGGCGATGGTAAATAGATTTTCCCCCAAGGAAGTTCGTATAAGCATATTATGTAAATCTTTAAAAAAACACTAGGAAGGATACTGAAAATAAGAGTTAATGGAAAAAGCTGG
>NC_090761.1:3757868-3772868 GCF_036898095.1 Palaemon carinicauda
CCCTCTTGAAACTCCTTTGGATTTTAAGTCCTTTAGATTCCAAACATTTGAGTATTTTTAGCCTTCTACATCCTAACACTCCTTTGGATTTTATGTCCTTTGGATTCCAAAACAACGGAGTATTCTTTGCTTTCTCCCTCCTAACAATCCTTCACATTTTAAGTCCTTTGGATTCCAAAACAACTGAGTATTTTTTACCTTCTCCCTCCTAACAGTCCTGTGGATTTACAGTTCTTTAGATTCAAAAACAGCTGAGTATTCTTTGCATTCTCCCTCCTAACATTCCTTTGTATTTCAAGTCTTCTAGATTCCAAAACACCTGAATATTCATAGCCTTCTCCCTCCTAATGCACCTTTTGATATTTAGTCCATTAAATTCCAAAACATTTGAGTATTCTTTACCTTCTCCTTCATAACACTCCTTTGGATTTGAAGTCCTTTAGATTCCAAAACACCTGAGTATGCTTTGCCTTCTCCCTCCTAACGCTCTTTGAATTTCAAGTCTTTTCGATTCCCCCTCCTAAAACCCCTTTCGATTTTGAGTCCTTTGAATTCCTGAACACCTGAGTATTCTTTGCGTTCTTCCTCATAACACTCCTTTAGATTTCAAGTCCTTTGTATTCCAAAACACAAGAGTTTTCTTCACTATCTTCCAAACACTCCTTTGGATTTTGAGTCCTCTGTATTTCAAAATAACTGAATATTCTCTGCCTTGTCCCTCCTAACACTCCTTTGGATTTTAATTCCTGTGTATTCCAAAACAACTGAGTTTTCTTTGCCTTCACCCTTCTAACACTCTTTGGATTTTGAGTCCTTTAGATTTCAAAACATCTAAGTATTCTTCGCCTTCTCACTCCTAACACTCCTTTCGATTTCAAGTCCTTTGCCTTTTTCCCAACACTTCTTTTGTTAATTCCTTTGGATTTCAAAACAACTAAATATTCTCTTCTTTTTCCCTCTTAACACTTCTTTGGATTTTAAGTACTTCGGATTTCAAAACAACTGAACAATACTCGCTATCTCCATCCTAACACTTCTTTGGATTCATAAATAACTGAGGATTCTTTGCCTTCTCCCTACTAACACTTCTTTGGGTTTGAATTCCTTTGGATTAAAAAACGCCTGACTATGTTTCGTCCCCTCCTTTCCTAACACTCCTTTGGATTTTAAGTCCATTAGATTCCAAAACATCTGAATATTCTTCTCCTTCTCCCTCCTAATACTTCCTTGGATTTTAAGTCCTTTAGATTTGAAACATCTAAGTATGCTTCGCTTTCTTTCTCCTAACACACCTTTGGATTTTAAAACAAGTAAATAATTGCCTTCCCCCTCCTAATACTCCTATGGATTCTAAGTACTGTAGATCTCAAAACAACTGAATATTCTTTGCCCTCTCCCTCCTAATACTTGTTTCCATTTAAATTACTTTGGATTCCTAAACAACTGAGGATTCTTTGGATTCCAAAACGCCTGAGTATGCTTCGTTTTCTCCCTCCTAACACTCCTTAGGATTTTGAGTCCTTTGGATTCCCCAACACCATAGTATTCTTTGCCTCCTCCCTCTTAACACTACTTTAGATTTTATGTCCTCTAGATTCCAAAACACCTGAGTATTCCTCGCAATCTCCCTCCGAACGCTCCTTTGGATTCGGAAACACCTGAGTAGTCTTCACCTTCTCCATCCTAACACTCCTTTGAATTTGAAGTCCTTTAAATTCCCAAACACCTGAGTATGATTTCCTTCTTCCTTCCTAACACTAATTAGGATTTCAAGTCCTCCAGATTCCGAAACACCTAGATATTCTTCACCTTCTTCCTCCTAACACCTTTTTTATTTTAAGTCCTTTGAATTTCCAAACACTTGATTATTCTTTGCCGTCTTCCTAAAAACACTCCTTTGAATTCTAAGCCCTTTAGATTCTAAAACACCCAAGTATTCACCGCCTTCTCTTTACTACCACTCCTTTGGATTCAAATCCTTTGGATTTAAAAACAACTGAATATTCTTTGCCTTCTCCCCCCAACACTCCTTTGGATTTTAAGTCCTTTGGATTGAAGAACAAATGAGTATTCTTTACCTTCTTCCTCCTAATACTCCTCTAGATTTTAAGTCCTTTAGACTCCAAAACAGCTGAACTTTCTTCGCTTCCTCCCTCCTAAAACTCATTTTGATTTTAAAAATCTAGATTTCCAATCACCTGATTTTTCTCCTCCTTTTCTCTACCAATACTCCTTTTTATTTCAAGTCCCTTTGATTCCAAACCATCTGAGTATTCTTTGCTTTCTCCCTCTTAACATTCTTTTGGATTTTAAGTTCATTGGATTCTAAAACACTCGAGTATCCTTTGCCTTCACCCTCCTTACACTCCTTTGAATTTTAAGTCCTTTGGTTTCCAAAAGACCTAAGCATGTTTTATTTTCTCCCTCCTAACATTCCTTTGGATTTAAAGTCGTTTATATTTCAAAACATCAGAATATGCTTCACTTCTCCATCCTGACATTCCTTTGGATCTTAATTCAATTGATATCCAAAACAGCTCAGTATTCTTTGCTTTCTCCCTCCCAACACTTACGTTATGTCAAGGTCTATATAGACTTTGCGTAATGTTATATACTTTTTGAACCATCCTCTACCTTTACACTCCTTAAAACACCCTGATCTAGCCCCAAGATATTTTTCAATGGTATGTGAATTCACAGCTTTTTTTTTTTATTATTATTATTATTATACTCGTATGAATGAATGAAAAACCTGCAAACGTTCAGTAGACGTCTTCATTACACTGTTGAAGATCCAAAATTTAATATTAATTTTGATATTTGATAAATTCAGATTAAAAATAGTTTATCTCTCTCTCTCTCTCTCTCTCTCTCTCTCTCTCTCTCTCTCTCTCTCTCTCTCTCTGTATATATATATATATATATATATATATATATATATATATAAATATATATACATATATATATATATATATTATGCAAAATCATTACTTGCTAAGCTACAAGCCCAAGGCCTCCAACAGGGAAAATAGCCCAGTGAGGAAAGGAAATAAGGGAATAAACTACAGGAAAATTTTAAGAGCAATAATAACCTTAAAATAAATCTTTCAAATATAAACTATAAAAACTTCAAAATGACAAGAGGAAGAGAAACGAGATAGAATAGTATGCCCGAGACAGTGGAAGATCATGGTACAGAGGCTATGGCACTACATCAAGACCAAAGAACTATGGTTTGATTTTGGAGTGTCCTTCTAGAAAAGCTGCTTACCATAGATAAAGAGTCTCTTCTTCCCTTACCAAGAGGACAGTAGCCACTGAACAATCCCAGTGCTGTAGTTAACCCCTTGAGCGAATAATTGTTGTCAGGTGAATGAGAAAAGAGGAGAATGTGTAAATAATAGGCCAGACTATTCTCTGAATATGTCAGCAAAGATGAAATGAGTCGTATCCAGAGAGAAGGATCCAATGTAGTACTATCTAGCTAGTCAAAGGAACCAACAACTCTCGCGTGGAAGTATCTCAATGGGTGGCGGGTCTCTTGGCCAAGCTACTACCTACCACATCCACACACAGACACACACACACACACACACACACATATATATATATATATATATATGTGTGTGTGTGTGTGTGTGTGTGTGTGTTTGTGTGCGTTTGTGTGTGCATGCGTGTCTATATATGCATATGTTCAATGGACTGATAAGTAAATCATGCAAATATTCTGAACTACAACAATTTCTTATCGGTAGTGGAACTTCAGGTGCTTCTTGGCGGACAATAAATTATGCACCCTCTCTTGTCCTATTCTGGGATACGATAAAAATTTCAAAATGGTTTTAAATTAGGCGTAGATCAGGTGCAGTGTCATATGCAGCAGATTCGTGAATTTTCCTTTTATTTGTCTTTGTTAAAATAAGGATTCCATGATCATCGGGATAGAATGTTTGTGAATAATGCGAAAGTTATGAATTTTCCATCGATTGTACTAGGGAATTAGCTGGAAAAGGATTTCCCCTGATTGATCAGTCTCTACTTGTTTTGTAGTCACGTGATCAGTGGTAACTTCGTTAGCTCCGTGCCAAGTATTGTCATTCAGCGTTGGACACTTCAAGTGTACAGTTTCAACCTTATTTTTGATTTTAGGAAATTAATTTCCGTTAGAACCAGATCAGAAAAATAACAGTAATTTTATGTAAATGTGTCGAGCTTCAACTAGAAACAAATACATTGTATTGTTTAGACATTTGTGGTTTAAGAACAAGATATGTGTAGCATATGTTTCCTTCAGATTGATTGATGTTTAAGTTTGTGTTTATTTTGTATATGTAGTGAAATATTGATGATTGAAATGTACACAGCAATGTCCAAGCGCTCCTATTCATATTAATAAATTGTTAATTGAGTATTTGCTTATTTGTTGTCCTAAAGTAGGGACGGTGAGGTCAGGGGAAAGGTTAGTATACGAGCAAAAAACGGCCTAGGTAGTATATTTCAAATACTTTTAAATATTATGATAAAAAAATGCCAGCGCAATAACCAATGCCAGAAAAAGGCAAATTATCGCACAGAGTAAGATATATTATTGAATAGTGACTCTAATGCTTAGGAAATTTCCATTTCTTGTTGTGAGTATTTGTCTTTATGTCATTTTTCGTATTAATGAAAGTTCAGCAGGTTATTCTTTTACTTTATAAAAAGTTATTTTACATAGTCGAAATAATGAATTAAAATGAAACAATTGCTAGGGACTTTGAAGGCCAATATTATTATTATTATTATTATTATTATTATTACTTGCTAAGCTACAACCCTAGTTGGAAAACCAGGATACTATAAGCCCTGGGGCCACAACAGGGAAAATAGCTCAGTGAGGAAAGGAAAAGAGGAATAATATTTCAAGAATAGCAACAACATTAAAATAAACATTTCCTAAATAAACTATAAAAACTTGAACAAAACTAGAGAAAAAGAAGTTGGATAAAATAGCGTGCCCGAGTGTACCCTCAACCAAGAGAACTCTAACCCAAGACAGTGGAAGACCATGGTACAGAGGCTATGGCACTACCCCAGACTAGAGAACACTAGTTTTATTTTGGAGTGTCCTTCTCCTAGAAAAGCTGCTTACCATAGCTAAAGAGTCTCTTCTACCCTTACCAAGAGGAAAGTAGCCACTGCACAATTACAGTGCAGTAGTTGACTCCTTGGGTGAATAAAATTGTTTGGTAATCTCAATGTTTTCAGGTGTATGAGGACAGAGGAGAATCTGTAAAGAATATGTGTAGGCAAAGGGAAAGTGAACCGGAACCAGATATAAAAATTCAATGTAGTACTGTCTGGCCAGTCAAAGGACCCCAACCTCTCTAGTGGTAGTATCTCAACGGGGGGCTAAAACATTGAAGTAATTTACCTGTTAATTTTTGTATCAATTACATAATATTTTAGTCCTTGATAGTATTGTCATTTCCATTGTTATCAAGTCACGGGGAAACCACCGGAAAAATAAACGGAAGTTAATAACTATTATATATAAAATCCTAAATAACTGCGTTAATCTTGTTGAAAAGCCTCCAAACAAACCAAAGGTATCACATCATTCATAAATATGTACCCTGTGGACATAATTGAAAAAGAAAAAAATGTAATTTTTCATTAATATATTCCGCCCAGCAGGATACTAATATCCTATTTGATCCTTGTTAACAGATACTGGCAGCGACACGACCAGCCAGATTAATTCCACCATAGCCGTAGGTTACCAGCGTAGGCAATATATTTTCCTAATTTCAGTTTTCATAAAAAAAAAGATGTAATGACTCAAATGGATGAGCTTATAAACCTTTCACTGGCCCCTCTACCATTCCCTATACAGGTACTCTGACCCACCCTACGGATGACTCTATAGCCTGTCCTGTATAATATGCTAATTGCGCTTTAAATCTCACCTCATATGCCTACGTCTCTATGGAATATGAAAGTAATCGCTTATAATCATTTACATATTTAAACTCACCTTGTCTAAAATTTAAACTCCTGGAGAAATCAAGTGCCCGATAAGGCATATCCTCCTGGATATCACGATCCACACGCAATCAAACTTGCTAACACAAACAAATTGCACTCAGTCGCTACGAATGCGTGGATAATAACTCCAGCAGCAACAGCAAACGGCAGTAGTTAACATTAACCCAGTCAGTGCAACACTATTTTGGTGGCAGGAAGTATGCAAACAGAGAAAGAGGAAGAACGGGTTGGGGGCGGAGGTCATGGGCTACAGAGAGAATTCATGGATGGATGGGAAGAGAGATATGGAACCATTCGGTATGGCAGCGTGGGAGGGATGAGGGGTGATGACTTCCCCCTCCTCTTGTCACTTCATAATGGACACAGTGGGGGTGGCCTAATTAAGTTTCCACCTGCTTGAATGGAAGTTCGCACTGTGCTCTGTGCTGGAAGTTCTGGAACACCAGTAGCTGTGCTCTGGACTGCGAGCGTAAAACACTACTGAACTTCTGACGTTCTGAATGTCAAGCTGATGAGAGTCGACCGGATGTTTATAGCAAACACAACACAAGCGTGTTTATGTAGAAATGTTTAAATTAACCCAAAAAGTGGATGGTATCATATTCGGATAAAATATCATTGACATTGATTTTATTATAATTCAGATACTTAAAAAAGGCTAGTAAAATTATTGGGATAAGACTGCTAGCCTGCACCCAGTTCCAAGGTTGTCCAAGAGTTAATGTGCTGGAGTATCTTAAAATTAGCATTCTGGCACTAGCACTACAGAGTTAAGTTGGCCTTATTGGTAACGTCCCCGCCAAGTGATCGCCAGACTGGGGTTCGAGTCCCGCTCAAAATCGTTAGTTCCTTTAGTGGCTGCAACCTCACCATTCTTGTGAGCAAAAGGAAGACTATAAGTCTACCTGTTGACGCCTAAGCAGCCATTGCCTCGCCCTCCCTGGTCCTAACTTGGGGGGACAGGGAGTTTAGCGCTGATCATATGGATATAGGACATTGCCTTTGTCATTCATGAGCGGCCTTTAAACCTTTAAATAAGAATTAATATCCATGACTCTAACAGGATGACTATTTTAGTTTTGCAGTATAAGAATACGAGTATATTAAGCAGGGGTTAGAATAGGATACTAAAAAAAAAGCCTTTTAGTGTTGTGGTAATAGGAATTAAGACCTGTGATTTTGCACTATCCGAATCACAGAACATAACTTTTGGGAGTAAAGATAATAACGACTAATTCTGCACGATAGGGAATTGAGGCATCTGGTCTTTGGCTGCCGAGTATTGTGGAAGTAAAACTCTTCAATAATGAAGAGAGCGGATGCCACGAATAAAGATTGTTTAATAGCGTCAGTATATCAGGAACCATGATTACAAATATAGCAGCAAATAAATCAAATGTGATAGGTATTTAAAAGATGTCCAAAGAGTGGAAATGGGCCAAATTGAAAATGAAAAAAGATAGATATAGAAAAAGCAATCATTTCTAACATGGTGAAATTGCATCAACTAGAAAAATAGTTGGCGAATGGGTATTTCGACGAATTATTATTATTATTATTATTATTATTATTATTATTATTATTATTATCACAAACTAAGCTATAACCATAATCGGAAAAGCAAGATGCTATAAGCCCAAGCTGTTTTAAGTGATAAAGAGAGAGAGAGAGAGAGAGAGAGAGAGAGAGAGAGAGAGAGAGAGAGAGAGAGAGAGAGAGAGAAATTTCCGAGTTTGGAAATTGTGAACACCAGCATAGCAAATAAATTACTGTCAAAACATAACTATTAATTAAATGCACTGCCCAGTCGCCTTACACCTGTGACGTCACAGTGTGAAACCCGAGCGACCGACGTTCTCACCTTATTTTATTCCATCTTGGCAGAGGTAACATCTGAATTTTGGCCTATTAATTACCCCCTTAAATTACTAATCATAACAAATGTCTGAAATATTCTGGGCCAACCAGAATCAGCAAGAATAGAGATCTTTCATGGCGTTACCTGATTAATAATTCAAATAAAACTGTGCATAGGCAAGGAACCAAAATATTGATAGGTGGTGCTGATGGTTACAGTAGACTCGTTTCCTAAACCCAGAAGTAGAAATGGAAAACAATTTACAAAGACACTTGATGCAAACTCACGCTATATACAAATGAAATATATACGTGAGAATTCTGTGTATTTTAGAGAGCAAACGATGTTTGGTGAGGGATATATATATATATATATATATATATATATATATATATATATATATATATATATATATATATATACTGTATATATATACATATATATTTATATTTATATATATACAGCAAATATATATATATATATATATATATATATATATATATATATATATATATATATATACAGTTGAGATACTACTGCTAGAGAGTTAAGGGGTCCTTTGACTGGCCAGACAGTACTACATTGGATCCTTCTCTCTGGTTACGGTTCACTTTCCCTTTGCCTGTACATACACCGAATAGTCTGGAATATTCTTTACAGATTCATTCTCTATCCTCATACACTTGACAACATTGAGATTACCAAACAATTCTTCACCCAAGGAGTTAGCTACTGCACCGTAATTGTTCAGTGGCCACTTTCCTCTTGGTAAGGGTAGAAGAAACTCTTTAGCCATTGTAAGCAGCTTTTCTAGAAGAAGGACACTACAAAATCAAACTATTGTTCTCTAGTCTTAGGTAGTGTCATAGCCTCTGTACTATGGTCTTCCACTGTCTTGGGTTAGAGTTCTCTTGCTTGAGGGTACACTCAGGCCCTCTATTTTATCTAATTTCTATTCTTCTTGGTTTGTTAAGGTTTTTATAGTTTATATAGGAAATATTTATTTTGATATTGCTACTGTTCTTAAGATATATTTTTCCTTAATTCCTTTCCTCACAGGGCTATTTTCCCTGTTGAGGTCCCTAGGCTTACAGCATCCTGCTTTTCCAACTAGGGTTGTAGCTTAGCAAGTAATATATATATATACATATATATATATATATATATATATATATATATATATATATATATATCTTATATATATATATATATATACAGTATATATATATATATATATATATATATATATATAGATATATATATATATATATATATACACATATCATCTCTTCTTACGCCTATTGAAGCTAACGGCCTAGCTTAGATTTCGGCAATCGTCTTTTATCTTGAGCTTTTAATTCAATACTTATTCATTCATCATTTTCTACTTCACGATTTATAGCTCTCAACAATGTAGGCCTGGGTTTTCCATCTCTTCTAGTACTTTGTGGAGCCCAATGAAATGTTTGGTGAAATATTTTCTAATCTAACCCCCAACCTTGATCTTACTTAATCTCGGTTAATCTCTCTTATAGATTCATTTCTAATTATGTCCTGCCATCTAATTCCCCATATTCTTCTGAGGGCTTTGTTCTCAAATCTAATAAATCTGTTGAGGATTGTTTTCTTGTCATACGTGACTCATGTCCATACAATAACACCAATCTCAGTAAATTAATAAATAGTCTGATTCTTATATGTATTTTTGGGTGATTTGATTTTTCAAATTCTGCTTAACCTAGCCATAGTCTGCTGCTTTTTTAATTTTTCATTAAAGTCCAATTCTAAGGACTCTGTATTAGAGATCATAGTTCCTAATATTTAAATGGTAATACCTAATTAATCCTTTCTCTTTCCAAAGATATTTCATATTCCATTGCATATTCTATTCTCCCCATCTCTCTCTTTCTTCTATTTTTCTTGAGCCTAACCTCCTATGATATTTAAGCATTCTGGTATGCAAGCATTGCTAATCCTGTGGTGCTTTGCTTGTTAGGACAGCGGCACCAGCATACCCTAGGTCAGCTAATTTACTAATCAACCTTCTCCACCATCTCCAACTGTTCAATGCATGATAAAATCCATGAGGAGGATAAACAACATAGGTGACAACACATTCCCATGGAATATTCCATTGTTCACTGGAAATTCACTTACATTAACTCTGCACTTGCTATGCTCATGAACAGATTTAATCAAATTTACATATATAAGAAGAATTCCATAACAATGGAGGACTCTCCACAAAATTGGCTTTTTCATAGTCCACAAATGCCATGAAAAGTGGATTTCTATATTCTACGCATTGTTATACAACTTGTCTCATCAAAGTTTGGTCAGTACAACTTCTACCTTTTCTAAATCCTGCGTGTTCATCTCTCAGCTTTTCTTTAACATTTCTCTAGTCTCTTTAGAATAAGCATACTATATTCATGACAAGTGACGTAAGTGTGATGCCTCTGTATTTAATACAATCAGTCAGGTTTTTTTGTGCCATTTTCACCAACATTTCCTTTCATCAGTACTTGCTTCATCATGCCACATTCTACAAAATAATCTTTTAAATATTTTGGGGGTCATTCAATTTTCAGCTAGTATATTCTTAGCAGTTAGTCCATCGTAACCAGAAACTTTCCATCTGAGTTTTTTTTCAATAGCTTCGACTTCAAACACACTGAATTCATTCATAGGCACATCAAAGTCTTCATCAGCTACAGGTATATCAATCAAATTATTCCCTTCATATCTCCTATTCATGACCTCCCTAAAGAGTTTCATCCAACGTTCCCTTTAATGATCTTCTGTTGTTATAACAGTTCCATCCCTCTTTTTGATAGGTATATGCTTCTTCTTCTTTGCCCCAATAGTGATTTCATTAATAATTCTATGTGTAATTCTCACAACATAGCCACTCCCTGAATTCATAGCTTAGTCAGCTTCTTCTGGTTTCCTGCCTATATACTCTCTCCAGTCATTCCTGGCTTTTCTTTTGGTTTCACTCCCAGTACTTAGCATGCTCTATCTTGTAATTTTCATTACTTCCTCAAAAACTTTCAATAATCAATTTCAGTTTTTGTCTCCTTTTTATAGTATGCCACATATCATTTGATATTCATTGGTGTCTCCTTGTAATTGCATGTCCTAAAACTTCACTCGCAACTGATTGATATATGTTCTTAATATCCCACCATTCTTCATCAATTGTCTGCTGTTCATCTCTCAAAGTCTCTAAGACTGCAAATCGATTCTGCATTCAATTGCAAAGGTTTCTCTATTCTCATCTTCTAAAAGCTTAATTGTATCAAACCTAGTCATTCTGTCACATTTCTGTAGGCGTGCTTTCAGATTTAATTTCAGTGTGGCAATGAGTAGCTGGTGATCACTACCAATATCTGAACCTCTATAGCTTCTAACATTTCTCAGAGTCCTCATTCTATCTTTATTAATGGCAATGTGATCTATTTGATTTTTGTAATTGCCACATGGTGAGGTCTATGTATATTTGTGGATGTCCTTTGTGCTGGAAAAGAATACCTCTAACATCAAGATTGTTAGTTGAACAGAAACTTGTAGAATTTACTCCACTTTCATTTGCAACCTCGTCAAGACCCTCAACACCTATCACATTCTCTATACCTTGATTATTCCTTCTAGCTTTAGTACTGAATTCACCAATCACAATTTTCATATTCTTCTCTGGGATCTCGATTATTTTGGTTTGCAGTTTATAGTACTCATCTTTCTTTTCTTCAGGGGAATCATTTGTTGGTGCATAGACAACTATAATACTCATATTGCACTGCCATGATTCAAAGTTTTCAAGTAACAATCTACTATTTATAGCTCTCTACTCAGTTAAAAGCCATTTCTGCTCTTGCTGTCATCATAATTCCTATCTCTTCTCTTCCATCTCCATCTGTTCATCCTGTATATATATATATATATATATATATATATATATATATATATAGATATAGATATAGATATAGATATATTTCCCTGGTGTAAGGTTTCCTAACAAATCCCCTCGCAACGTGTTTCACTTAGGGTTAAGGTATCCAAACTATATTTCATAAATTCATTCTCCACTTGCAGCAACTTCCCAATCGGATTTATGATTCTGACATTCCAATTACCAATTCTCAATTTTTCTTTAGTATTTAAAAACCCGGAGATTCTTACCACACTCTACGCCCAGGAGTGGGGGCCATTCTGTCGTCTTAACTTTCCATTGACTGATTAAAACCATAAAGGATTCATTGGGTAGATTCGTCAAAAGATACCCAGTTTCTTGTGATGCGCAGTGCCTATCTAACTAAGGTAAATGATCCCTGCCGGTCCTTACTAATTTCAGTATGATCATTCTCCAGGCATCGGAAGTAGAAGCCCAAGAGATTGCTTGTCTCTCGCCTTAAACCCAATCCGTCATCCTGCTGCTAGTGATTTCATCAAGATTCAGGGGGGCCTTTCCTCCACACCCCAAGTTCTCGTTATTCCTTCAAGTTACTCATCCGCTTATATGACTGTAGGCAAATATGGATAGCTAAGATATAACGCCTAGCACAGTAATTGCCTATCACGGTAACACCACCTAGCATGTTTATATATATATATATATATATATATATATATATATATATATATATATATATATGTATATATATACTGTATATATATCATCATCTCCTCCTACGCCTATTGACACAAAGGGCCTCGGTTAGATTGCGCCAGTCGTCTCTATCTAGAGCTTTTAATTGAATACTTCTCCATTCATCCTCTCCTACCTCGCGCTTCATAGTTCTCAACCATGTAGGCCTGGGTCTTCCAACTCCTCTAGTGCCTTGTGGAGCCCAACTGAACGTTTGGTGAACTAATATCTCTTGGGAAGTGCAAAGAGCATGCTCAAACTATCTCCATCTACCCCTCATCACGCTCTCATCAACATATGGCACTCGAGTAATCTCTCTTATAATTTCATTTCTAATCGTGTCCTGCCATTTAACTCCCAATATCCTTCTGAAGGCTTTGTTCTCAAATCTACTAAATCTATTGGGGATTGTTTCATTGTCGTACCATGAATCATGTCCATAGAGTGACACCGATCTCACTAAACTGATATATAGTCTGATTTTTATATGTAATTTCATGCGAGAGAGAGAGAGAGAGAGAGAGAGAGAGAGAGAGAGAGAGAGAGAGAGAGAGAGATGGAGAGAGAGGGGGGGGGGGTTGTGTACTTTTAATGTTCAACTATGCTTCACAACGTCCTAAAAGGCTCTTTCTTCATCAAACCGAAAATAATTCAATCACCACAATAGTCAATCTTAGATGGGAGGCTTTAGGCAAATGGAATTACCTGAGTTTTGATAGGACAAAATTACGGATAACAATGGAGGGAAGTACATCCTATGGAAATATTTTGAAATTTTGCCTTAGTTATTTGTGTTCTTTTTATAGGCTTAGAGGCTTAAAGGCTGCTCATGAATGGCAGAGGTAAGGGAAAGTAACACTGCCCTAGAGATTGACTTCATATACATATTGATATACTCCTACTGCTAGGGTGTTACCGAGTCCTTTTACTGGCCAGACAGTACTGCATTGGATCTCTCTCTCTGGTTACACCTGACAACACTGAGATTAGCCAACAATTCTTATTCGATCAAGAGGTTAACCACTACAATGTAATTGTTCAGTGGTTATTTTACTCTTTTTAGTTTAGAAGAGACTCTTTAGCTACGGTCACCTACTGTTCTAGGATAAGGGCACTCCAAAATCAAACCATTGTTCTATAGTCCTGAGTAGTGCCAAAGCCTCTGTACCATGGTCTGCCACTGTTCTTGTTTATTAGAGTTCTTTTGCTTGATTTTACACTTAGGCACACTATTCTCTCTTCATCATATATATATATATATATATATATATATATATATATATATATATATATATATATACATACATATATATATATATATATATATATATATATATATATATATATATATATATATATATATATTAACATTGCTACTAATCTTAAGAGATTTTTTATTGTCATTCTTTACTACTTACAGATTATATAGTTTATTTCCTTATTTCCTTTCCTAATTGGGCTGTTTTCCCTGTTGGAGCCCTCAGGCTTATAGCATCCTGCTTTTCTAACTAGTTGTAGCTTAGCAAGTAATAATAATAATAATAATAATAATAATGATAATAATAATAATATGATCAGCGCCCAAGACCCTCACCACCCAAGCTAAGATCAGGGAGGTCCAGGCAATGCCTGCTGATGACTCAGCAGGTAGACCTATAGGCTCACCGAAAACCTCCATCATTAGTTCATAATCATGGATTCTGAGGCCACAGAAACTAAAGAAACTAATGAGTTTGAGTAGGGTTCGAACCCCAGTCCGCGATCACCCGGCAGGGACGTTTCCAACAGCAATATTCCTTAGTACTCTTATTAAGGAGTTGTAGATACTGGCAAGTTAGCGTCAGTTTCCGGTGCACTTTACGTTCATCATTGCTGGTGATTATTTTTATTGCGTTTACCTAAGTAAATGACACCAAATGCATTTTTCATACATGTTTTGTACTTATAAATAGGTTCGCTAATTAATATTCATATCTATACCAGTAATAAGGGAAATTTCTTTCTTTACTACAAACTATTCCTTCTTAAGAATGATATTTTCTGATATTCTCATTGACCCATAACCAGTGAATCAAACTATTTAAAAAGAAAAATTCATAATACAATATTTGAAATGCACCGAAAAGCTCAAGGGACTTTGTTTTCTTTTTGGTATCATCCATAAGATTAAAACCTACATAATTGAGTGAAGAAAAAGCTGAACTATCTAATAAGATTTATATAAAACCCTCATTACTCATTATTAATTATACATTTCATTTATTATCATAACTATATCCAATAAAGTTCGGGTTAATTATGTTTTGGATTCGGTGTGCTTGTTTATGTGTATATGTTTTTTTGTCTCTTTGGCTGATTGCTTTTCAGTTTGTCAGGTTGTCAGCAAAAAAAAATGTGTGCATCCTTACAGAATATTACTAAAGGTGGGAAAGAACTATTAGATTTTGAACGAGCTTAGAAAGTATTT
>NC_090761.1:3780368-3797868 GCF_036898095.1 Palaemon carinicauda
CTTTCAAAGCAGTTAATTTTAGGGTGAGATTGCTACCCCCTGACCATATCTCACGGGAGTTTCTGTCAAAAAGCTTATACAAGTGGTCATCCACTGACCTGACCTATTAGTCGAGTACAGAAATGACAAAAATCCGTTGAAACGCCCCCCCCCCCCCTCCCCGAAATCGCTAGGAAAGGGTTTTCAACTGATTCTGGTACCACTTGATGTGAAGAATGACACATTAAAAGTCTACTAATATCTGACCATTGGAAAGCTGCCAAATCCAAGATGGTCGCAAATACATTAACAGGCAAATAAATTTCTTATTTACTTTAGAATGATAATTATGATGTCTATACCTAGATTTTGAGGTTCGAGGAATGCAATGGACGTATTGAAATCACTGAATAACAATATAGGATCAAAATCACTGTTTATATATTCTACACTCTTTATTTTCGGGTATCAACATGTGTGTCCCTGATCCCTCACCTGAAATTTGCTAGATGAGTGCCACTGATGTCTTCTCTCAAACATGCCCAATCTGCAAGAAGGAAATAGAGAGCCAGGATGATGCAGTTCGAATTCGTGAAAAGGGTGCCAGTAGAATCAATGAAAAAAGTGCTAAAATAGGTGACAACATTATTGTGACACCTGGTTGCGTAGTTCATGGAAATTGTAGTGATATTATATATTCATTAAACAAGAAAAAAACTAGAACATTGCTCAAAAAAAAAAGTGAACAGGCATTTACTGGACTATTTGATGATAAATATAATTGTCTTTTCTGTGGAACTAAAGTAATATTTAGAGCCTCAGTTTTCAGTTTTGTGAAGACAGGTAATTTTGTTAAAACAATATTGCAATGTTGTAGTGACCATTCGGATGACTGGGGTGTTACGGTGAAAGGTCGAATTGAGTACTATGGATGTGACTTACATGCAGTCGACTGTGTATATCTCCACTCCTGTGATGGGAACTTTCTATCTGGGTGTGATATTCCCCATAGGTTTAAGGTGGAGCCAAATACAAAATGAGGAAAATCAGAAGGACCCAAAATTGAAGACCAAGATCAGGCCTTTTCGAAAATGTGGTATATAGGGAAAACTCAGCCTTTGCGAAAATGTGGTATATGGGGAAAACTCAGAGGATCATATGATGACAGGTAAATCTGCAAAAAGAGCTATCCATGGTCATCCGTTTATAGACAAATTACTGAGCCACATAGTTGTTTCAGATCTAGTTAGAGACAGACTAGAGGTTGCATCTTTGGAGACCAGAGGTCGCATCTTTGATTGTTAAGTGTGAGGATGCATACTCATCATTGTTGTCAGGTTAACCATCCTTGGAGAGTATTATGACATCAGATTTAGTGGTTAAAATCAATCTGGAATTGGGAAAATGAAAATCAGAACTTAGTGATAGGTCAAAGACAAGTCATCTGTGGCTTAATTATCAGATGTTGGGAGTTGCAAGAAGATTGATCATGGCAGATTGTACTGGATCTTGGCTATTAAATCAAAGTGCTGTGTCTCTCCCAATATTTGCATTAGTTGGCCACTAGAGTTATCCCAAATCTGCGCAGTTCTATGTCCAAGAGATGGAGCAAGTAGAGCTCACTCATCCAGATGTGTTTCCGAAATTTTCCAATGGTCTTCAAGAGATCCATTGTAGTGAACGGTACTGGGCAGGCCTTAGTTCTGATCTTGCTATTGAACAAACTTTAATGAGGTCACTAAAAACCTCAGGTGCACTGACTCGGGGAAGTGGTATGACAGAAGAGCATAGGTCATTGTGGACGATGTCAGCACCCATCAATGCTGAGTATAACAAGGCAAAGCAGGATGAGGAGAGAAGCTTCTGACCTACAAAAGCTCAAGACCAAACTACTATCTTATTCACCATTTTCAGAAGACTCCTCACTGTGGAGTGTAGTCAGTAGTATAGTGGTAAATTCCAAAGTAAATGTTCTTGAAGACGAGTCCAATGAAAAGAAAATAACTGAAAATATGAGTGGGCAGTCTACTTTCAGATACTCTTTTAAGAGAAAAAATAAAGCTATAATGTTTGGTGGTGTTTCTGCACTCAAGATTGCGCCACATCTAATTACTGATCCTGCCCTATTATTTCAAATATTATTGGTAGTGGCAAAAACAGGTGAGCTTCAATGGAAGATGTTTTAGGATATAAGATTAGCCCATTCTCTCCAGCTCTTGTTGAGATTAGAAATATATTTCATAAGCCGGATAAACCACAGCTCGCTCAAGCAATCCTCCACCAATTGAAAGAAGCAGGTGTAGAACTACCTCAATTCATTCCTCAGACAAAACACCATGTCCTAAGGAAAACCTTTTGGTCGTGGGATAACAACAAGCAAGCCTTAATTAATCTGTTCAGTGGAAACTTAGAAAAAGAGGATGTTTTGTCATCAACTCACCTGGTGATGCTGACATAGATATTACTAAGGCTGCAGTTGAAGCATCACAATTCCATACCACTAAGTTGATTGGAGAAGACACCGACCTCGTAATTCTATTCCTTCATTATGCACAGACAGATAGCAGGGACCTTTATTTCAGGTCGGATAAATCAACTGCTACAGCAGTGTACCACATCAACAGTCCTAAGAAATAAACTATGCTCTCAGCTGCTTTTCATCCCTGATTTTATTAGATGTGGGAAAAAGGGCTGCATTTCAAAAGTTAGTCAAACGTAATTCTGTGTTGTAATCTTGTGCTGATTCCTATCTCCAAACCAAGTACAAAAAGTAAATGAACGCACTGGAACCAAGGTAATGGCTGTACTATTTGGTGGGAAGGGTGCAGAGTTACCGACATCTTTGCACCATAGTACTCTGACTAAGAAAATTGTGTCCTCAAAATCTTTTGTAGCGCTGAAACATCTAGCCCCAACAGAGTATACCACCCAATTTCATTCTCTCAGAGTTTATTAACAGATAATGGTGTGGATTGGGAAAGAGAGTGACAGGGATGTGTTGAACTTGGGTTGGAAGACAGAGGACACAAAGTTAACACCAGTAATGTCAGTAATGCAGCTCCAGACAATCTGTTAAAGATAATATATTGTAACTGCAAATCTGCCTGCCGATCATCGCAGTGTAGTTTTAGGGTGTATGGATTACCATGTACACCTGCCAGTGGACAATGCCACTGAGAAAATTTTGATAATCCATGCAATTATGTCAAATTCAGTGAAGAGGAAGATGAAGAGTATCAATTAGAGTCTATGTATTGCCACTGCTAATGAAATAAGTATGCACTTAATAGATAGTAAGATTATCATATTATTAAGATAGACTTTTAAGAATCTGGTAGCAACCAAACACACAGTTTCATAATTGATGTACTGTTAAGTTATTTTATGTTTTGTATATACTCATATTTTATGTTATACGGTTAATTTAGGATATATCTGCATATCAGTGGTCATTAATGGATACCATCTTGCATTCCATTATATAATGATTAAAAAGAATTTCGAATGTTTCCATCGCATTCTTTGACCCAGAAAACCTAGGTGTATACATTTTATCTATCATCGCAGAGTGAATACCAAGGAAGTTAATTGCACTTTTTATGCAATGGCAGACATCTCGGATTGCACAGCTTTCTAGTACTTGCATTTTGGTAGGCTTTCAGTATGCAATTCTACACATCACATGAATCCAGAAACAGTTAAAAAAATCTTTTCTAGGAATTTCTTTTAGGGTTAAACCATATTTATACTCGACTTCTATGTAGTTCTTTGTGATGAGTGCAAAAATACCACCGGTGTAAAGGTTTCAAGTTACCCCCAGTTTCAAATTACCCCCCGGTAACTTGAAACCGGTTTCATATTACCGGGGGGGGGGGTAGTTTGAAACCGGTTTCAAGTTACCCCCTCTGTTTTCAAGTTAGCCCCTCATCAGAATGATAAATAATTCGTGTGACATCGCAAATATGTATCATACATTTATTGCTGGCTTCGCAGCAGTAGGAAAAGTAGTTTAATTTTGTATATAAGACCAAAAATATTGTATTAGTGAATTATATGACACGTTAAAAGTCACAGACTGTAATTTAAGGTTTTGTGATAAAGGCGAGGTAAAATTTTATCTTATTTCAGTGTTCGTATGATTGTCGATATTTTCGTATTTAAGACCTAACGTGTCATATAATTAACTAATAAACGATATTTGAAGTTACAGACTGTCATTTAAGGTTTAGTGATAACGGTGAGGTAAAACTTCATTTTATATCAGTGTGCGCGTGATTGTCGAGATTTTTTTTTCTCCCCTTTTTTTTTTTTTTTTTTTTTTTTTTTTTTTTTTTTTTTGTTATCTCCAGTAGATTCCATTCATGTGCTTTAGGTGCATGAGGACTTTAAAGATGGTATGAAGTCTGGATTTCTAGGTATTGCTGTTTTGTCATTTGATGAAATGAGTAATAAGAAAGAATGGAGCTATGACAAAGGGGCAGAAGTCTTATATTAACCGCATGGAAATGTACAGGTGACTATGCTGCGAGGTCTTTTTTTATATGATACATTTCAGGTAAAATTCTAGAACATTTTATCACTCAGTTTTTCAATAATTTTCCATTTCGAGATCAACAACAGAGAAAAAAAATCCATACACGAATCCATCACTTACTACTCTGGAAGATGGTTTAAATAGTATTTGATTTAGCCCATGATAACACACAGCTGCCTGCCTTTAGGCTAAAATCAGTAACAACAGTTGTGAGATTAACACAAGTTGTGTTCAATGTCATCCATAGAGGGCTATAAAGTGTAACGACTTTACCTAGTCCAGGTGTTTTCGTATACAAACAACCAATGTAAGTAAAGTAGCAGCAAACAGCATGTACTGTATCTTGTTTTATTAAAACTGTTATAATTGCTTACAATCTTGCTTTATTAAAAGTGTCAATTATTTACAGATATCATGAATGATATAGTATTTACAACATACATACAAATATATATATATATATATATATATATATATATATATATATATATATATATATATATACGCACACATATACAATATATATATTTATATATATATATATATATATATATATAAATATATATATATATATATATATATATATATATATATATATATAAATATATATATATATATACACGCACACATAAAAAATCTATATATATATATATATATATATATATATATATATATATATATATATATACATATATATAAGTGTGTGTATATATACATATATATATATATATATATATATATATACATATATATACTTATGATCAATATGTTGATTATACCTTATATAATATTTGCTTGCAGTATAATTATGTAATATTTCAAATAATGGAAAAAAATAACCGTCAAAATCAAATTCCACCTCGTCTCCCTGTCTCGGAAAAATATGAGCCCATGACTGGTAACGGAATTTCCGACATGTATTAGCTAAGATATAAACATAAAACGGATAAAGGCTGGCTATTAATAAACGATACCAATAGGTGGAACAATACATGTATATACATATAACCTAATGATTGTGTTGACCCTGATCAAAAGCAATTTATTAATATTCATAAATGATGAGATCCTGCGCAAAAACAAGGGGGGGGGGGGTAATTTGAAACCAGGGGGGTAGCTTAAAACCGTTTCAAATTACCCCCTGGGGTAGCTTGAAACCGGTTTCTAGTTACCCCCTGGTAGTCTGAATCCGGTTTCAAACTAAGATTTGGAGGGGGTAATTTGAAACCGGTACACCAGTCTTTAGTAATTTATTATTATGCTGAGCAACATTGAATATTGCTAGTACTTAGGCAGATGATTCTCACTGAATGTTGGTTGCTTATTATATCTGTTAGCAACGCCGTAGTTGGCAATGTTATAGCAACGACAACTGAGAATCTGTCGATGTCATTCCTTAAATCCCATTATGTCACTATTGGCCTGTACAGGGAATGAATTACCTTGTATCTGGTCGACTGCGGAGAACCACAAATAAATTGCATCCTTATCTGTTAAATGAACTTGATACGGGGTTTGTGGTTGTCATTTACTCATAAGAATAAATGAGGTTTATGATTATATTAAAGTTAAAAATAATTAAGAACTTACAAAAATGAGTCAATTAATTTCTTATTATCTATATCTAAGGGAATGAAACATTTTAGATCATCGTTCAATTTAGTCTTGTTTGAGATCCCAGGGGATAACAAAAGGTAGCCTATATGACCGATCGGTCGAGCTCAAAGGTTTGTTTTTGTAGTTTATTATAACGATGAATTAAACTAAACTATAGAACATTTTAGGAGTTCTCTGATAGATATTGCATGGACGAATTTTGTTTTTATTATATAGTCAGTTATGGTATTTAAAATTAATATAACCGTCTATCTCCCTGATTGTCATTCTGTCTGTCTGACTTTTGTTCTGTGATATTTCCTTTCTTGGAAATTTTGTCTAAATAACCTCTTTGTTTTCAAGAAAAAATAAAGAGTTGCATTCCTATACATTCCTAGAGCTTTTTCTTTTGAAATAATGTCGTTATAAGTCCCTTTTCCTATTTTCTCACAAGAGGAATCCTCATTATTGCCAAGTATTAGGAAACTAGGGAAAACATGTTCTTTGATGCAAATAGGATCGTGCCCATAAAACATTTTGAAGGTTAACTTTACGAATATTATTCAGGGGTATTAACTGAAATTCCGGTTTCAATTCGCGTGATATCAAAGTGGATTTGATTAATATGTGATAATCTTTGTTATTATATTCAATACTTGTGGTATTAAGAGATTGGAGCCAATGAACTGCTATGGGACTTTTAAGATCTACATTCTTATATGGATGCCATTATCTCGTTAATATGTTGAAAAATAACATCACATCCATGTCTTTGAAGAATTCATCATTGAGTCACCTAAAACAAAAAGAATTCCTTCTTCCTTATTAATAACGTAGTATTGGAATCATCAGTTTGAGTCCCTTCTACTATCAGGGAGATGGTCATAGACAAGTTCAATGAGTCTTGCATTTATCCTAAATGAAAAAAAGAAAAAGTATTTTAGTTGGAAAAAGCCAAACGTGATTATATAGAGAGATTCACTATGTTTTATGGGCTTTAGGTAGGCTGACGACCAAAGTGTTCTAGATCAAACACTCGAGGCTAACCACCAAAGGCATATTTTTATATTTTCTACTCACACAAAATCTTAGGTCTTACTTCGAATGACCAGATTGTACATATAAAAATTTAGTAATGAACAAAATGCCCAAGGTAAAATCAAATGCCCTGGATTTGTCATGTGATCTCTATACTTGATGAACTGCGTTTGAAGTCAGTTTCATACAAACAGCTTAAAATAAACACTGAGATAGTGTCTCCAACAAGAGGTACAAATATCAAGCTAAGTCTACCTTAACGAAGTAGATAATCCACCAACAAAGCCATAGAGCCTCGCTAGGACACTATCATCTATAGAAGGATGATCATTAATGGGTGGTGGCAGCCTTGTATCATAATAGAAAAGCGCCCCACATCCTAACAAGGCCTGCAGTATTTCACCCAATATGAAATCTCTGTAGCCAGAAAATTTCGTTAGGCATGACAAGCTAGTCTCTTATGCATAACAATGATCACAGAAGCTAGGAAAAGCAGAACTAATCTGATACCTTATCACAAAATAATCGACTTTGAGTATATATCTTAAATATATATCTAAAAACATATTAACAAACACAAAATCCTAATAATAGTCAATCTTCATTTTCACCATAGAGAGGGACGCTTACAATGGTATCCCTACGCACTTTTATACTTCTGAATGCAAAAGCTCATGAATGGTAAAAAATGCATAAGAGTGAAAAATAAATTCAACATATGCTCTTTATCAATCAAGGTTTGCCTAAATTCCTACTAAGACCAAAATGGAGGACTTCAAGTATGTATAAATTTAGGTCTACACTATAAATTTCAAAAGAAACGAACCAATCAATGAAATCAAAGTAATTGAAGTAGCAGGCAACGGACGATGAGAAGAATATCCCTGAGGATAAAACATTCCCTTTCCAAAGACTGGTGAGATATGAATTTGTATGCATACGCAGTACTGAGGCAATGTATAGACTCCAAACATTCGAATCGCACTATATCCTATGCAATCATCCATAGATGGAAAGCTGAAATATCTCAAAATATGCTACAAGAATTTCAAATACTCTTTTGCTATTATGGACATGTTAACTCACATGAAAATTAAGCCCCAATAATCTACCAAGAATGTGATTGATAAAAACTACTCTTTGCAGTCAATGTAGATGATAAATCCTCGGAAAATCTTTGCATAAGTAAGAAAGATATTTGATCTCTTTTAGGAAAATAACTTGAGGCTTATCTTTGGTACTTTTTGAAGAGAGAGAGAGAGAGAGAGAGAGAGAGAGAGAGAGAGAGAGAGAGAGAGAGAGAGAGAGAGAGAGAGAGAGAGAGAGATATTCCTATGACAAAGTTTTATTACATAAAAATGAAGCATCTACTATATATTATTATATTCTTTCCATACATGTTACTGATCTACACGAAAAAGAGAGACAGAGGCTTGGCTGAATAGATATCCATAGAAGATGAAGTATCTGTGTCCCGTGTAAAACGACAAGACAACCCATCAGTTACAGGATCGGTTGGCAAAAGCCAATACCATCGTCAAACTGAATCCATAACTTTTCTCTTTTATGACAAGTCTTTGTTTCCGATGTCAATTTCAATCGTCAGACTTCCTTTCAAAACAAGTCGATGTAGTTGTAAAAGAAAAGAAGTGGTAATAAAAAAGAATCTGAAGTTGGGATATGGGATCTTCACCACTCCCCTTTCCTCGCTTTCACGTTGTCTCCCTCTTGACTATTCTGTTTCCTCTTTAAGTTTGCTTATATCCGGATTAAAAAGGAATGATTTATCTATTAATTAGATTAAATTAAAAGATATTTTTGGCACCACTGATAAATTCCAGATCCGCTTTAAAGACAAAGAAAGAATGGGGTTTTAGTTATCAGTTTTCAATCTTATCAAAGGGGAAGGGGAGGCCACTAGGATTTATATAGTGATATGAAGAACATGATGTTTATTGTTTTCTTGAAAGAAAAGATATCATATGGAAGAGATATGTTGAAAGAGTTTTGTCGTATTACGTACTTTTTTATGTTCCTCCCATAGACTGATGCTTTAAAGACATTGCAAAATTATTCCATTGCTTTTTTTAAATTAAGTTCAAGAATTTTTGTTGGCATAGACAATACGATGAAATAGATCCCTAATACTTATGATATCTTTTCCTCCATATTCCCCATCAATGATCCATTTTCTTGGTCTATTTTGCTGGCTATGTCGAAACCTTGACTGATGCAGGCACTTTTCACATTAAATCCTATTTTTTATTTCCAGGAACTTTTAAGAAGCAGACAGACAGTAAGTGTTTCCCCAGGACACAAGACCAAAATCAAAAGAAGGATACGCATGGGATGGAGAGCATTTGGTAAACAAAATGAGATTATGAAAAATAAAATTACAATTTCTTTAAAAAGAAAAGTAATTAATGAGATAGTCCTACCAGTAATAACTTACGTATCAGAAACTTTGAGCCTTACTAAAGCCTTAGAACACAAGCTACTAACAACTCTCGGAGGTATGGAAAGAATAATGATGGGAATAACACTAAGAGACAGAAAAAGAGCAACATGGACACGAGAGCAAACTAAGGTAGAGAATATTCTAACAACTTGTAAGAAAAAGAAATGGGCATAGGCAGGGCACATAATGAGAATGGCAGACAGTAGATGGGCATTAAGAATAATACAATGGGTCCCTAGAGATTATAAAAGAAGCTGAGGAATGAAGAGAAGACGATGGCTCTATGAACTAAGAAAATTTTGCTCGGAAAAAATTATCATTGTACTAATTCACAAAGAGGGATATACAAAAAACCTGAAAAATTACCTCCCACTAAGTTTACTATCAGTAATACATAAAATATTTATGAAGATTGTATTACTCCAAATAGAAAGAAAGCTAGACTTTAATCAACCTAGAAAATAGACATTCTTTAGGAGAGGGTATTCAACAACTGACCATAATTGATAGGCGTATCCCTTCTCGTGTGCTAAGATACTCAGTGAAGGAAAAGCCCTGGTTCAATTATGATTGTAGACGTGCTTATTTGAAGAAGTAGCAGGCTCATAATCTTGGAAGGGAAACAGATCAGATTTGACTTGGAATATCCATAATAGAAACCCTTTCTTGTGCAATCCAAAACATAAGTGGTGGGCTACCCTAAAATCTGTACTCTTTGGTGTAGATACAGCAGTTCATCTTTTACTTAAACCAGATGGCTCTGTTATTCACTGTCCAAAGGAAAAGGCAACCCTTTTGGGTGATATGCTTGACAGTAGAGTAATGAGAAACTTGATCTGGTTTGGCTAAAAATACAAGCTTGTTGCATATGCAGATGATGCTACACTCTTTATATCAATTCCATCTCCTGAATGTATATCTGGGGTTGCTGAATCCCTTAATAGAGATCTGGCTAAAATCAGTGCATAGAGCAAATTATGGTGCATGAAATTGAATCCTAACAAAACTCAAAGTATGATTGTAACTAGATTAAGGACAGTGGCTCCTCAACATCCAGATCTCCGCATTGATAATATTCCTTTAACTCTGGATGACTTTTAAAATTTTAGGAGTGATTCTCAACAGCAAATCTACTTTTGAAAAACACATTAGGCTTATTGAGAAAGTCTTTTAAGATTTTTGGTGATCAATGTATTCTGAAGTGTGTTCATTCATTTATTCTACCTTGTTTCGAGTTTTGTTCTCCTGTCTGGTATTCAGCTGCTGATTCTAATCTTAATTTGTTGGACAGGAACTTACGGTCTATTAAATTTCATTTCGTAATGCATGTGGCATAAGATTTTTCATAATTCTGATCATCCTTCACATTCAGGTCTTCCAGGACAGTTCTATCCTGTTCGTAATACTAGGCATGCAGTTAATTCTAATAGTTAGGCCTTCTCCATCATGAAGCTCAATACTACATAGTATTCTAGAAGTTTTTTTTCCAGCTGTGACCAAGTTGTGGAATCATTTTCATAATCGGGTAGTTGAATCGGTAGAACTTCAAAAGTTCAAACTTGCAGCAAATGTTTCTATGTTGAACAGGCTGACATAAGTCTTTTAATAGTTTATATGTGACATATCTGTCTTGATGTTCTTACTGTTTTTCAAATATTTTCCTTTCCTCGCTGGCCTATTTTTTCCTGTTAGAACCCTTGGGCTTATAGCATCTAACTTTTACAAGTAGGGTTGTAGCTTAGCTAATAATAATAATAATAATAATAATAATAATAATAATAATAATAATGTTATTATTATTGTTAATAATAATAACAATAATAATAATAATAATAATAATAATAATAATAAAAATAATAATAATAATAAAAGACGAACTCAACACCTTTAAGCATTTTCTTTTATTTGCATTAGCCATCTTTAATTTACTTCACTCCCTCCATACATTACAACTCTTTGTTCAATGATTGGCTCAAACGCTTCCTTCTATACCTAAACCTCCATACATCTTTCATTTTCACACCTTCTGTTATCTATCTCACTTTCTCAATACAAATTTTTGTCAAACATTCCAAGATTTGTTTGATGGCATTATGTTTCAGCAATTCTTTTCTATAATATTAATGTCATTCTTCTAACCATTTCCATTGAAACCATACTTTGATATTACATGATAGTCAAGCTACATATATATGTAAATTCTGTAACTTCCAAGACATTAATTGCTTGACAAACGTACACAAAATCCCTGCCACCAGTGCATCAAACACCCCTACACACATAGCATCACTCGCCCAAAAATTGTACTTACTCTAAAAGTTCCTAGATGTCGTGAATGCCAAAGCTCTTCTTTTAAATAATTTCTTCTTACATCCCTTAATCTCCTTTGAACTATACATCCTTTTCAATAACCTATTATCGTCCGTTATTTACACAAAACTATACAGCATCAGAATACGCTGATCTAGTTTTTCAGTTAAGTTAACCTATTTCTAACTCTACTAATTGTCACATTTCCCACCCTAGTTATTTTTTTCTTTCCATCTATTTATACTAGACAATCAATTCACCTCACTAGCTACGATAGTTTTCTTTCCCTTCTCAATAACCTTACACACTGCATACAGGAGAACTGATTTGACAGTGTCTTCAAGTCACTCATGCACATCTTGCTACCTTTATGGAATACAATGAATTGCTTAAAATGAGCATTTCAAGGAAACTATTTCTAAATAGCACGAGATCAACAGATCTTGATCAAACTGTCACAATTGCGTAGCCAAGAACTTTTCATCTGAAAAAAACAAAACAAAAAAAACGGTGATCTTCACGATTCGAAAGTCGTATGTGGAGGCTCATTTTACTTCAATATTCTTATTTCCTTTATAATTCTTTTATCAACAAGTTTTCTTAATGATGTATCCTATCTATAGATAACATTAATACAACTGGTGTGGATATTGCTTTAAAATTAATTTTTCGGTTATACAAACAAACTCAACAGCACACATTTAGTTCTGACCAGCTTACGAAATATGTTTTGACGTCGTGTCTTCATTTTCACATGCATGAAGATTTTCCAATCATCGTCCAATTTGGTCCCGCATCGTTTTTAGAACCCGAGAGAGATAACAAAGGTAAATGATCGATCGCTTGCGCTCAAAAGAACTTTTACGTATACGCTACGTTCTGGAATTTGGAACGTGAGATTAAAGGAAATTCCAAAACACCTTAGGAATTCTTTGAAAGCAGTTCCATGGAGGGAGATTTTTTTTAATCTCTCTCTCTCTCTCTCTCTCTCTCTCTCTCTCTCTCTCTCTCTCTCTCTCTCTCTCTCTCTCTCCCTCTCTCTCTCTCTCATGCTATATGAAATTCTTTTTAATCTCTCTCTCTCTCTCTCTCTCTCTCTCTCTCTCTCTCTCTCTCTCTCTCTCTCTCTCTCACTGCAATTCTTCATGCTCTCACAAAGAGAGAAGACTAAAGCAGCAATGCTAGAGATTTTAAACACGCGTGTGTTCTTTAATCAGTTAAATGTTACTAAATAAAATAGATTTGAAGAATTATTTATATAATTCAGTAGTTGGAAAATCGCATCGCATTAACTTCTTCGAGGTACAGCTGTTCCATACTGCCTATTATTATTATTATTATTATTATTATTATTATTATTATTATTATTATTATTACTTGCTAAGCTACAACCCTAGTTGGAAAAGCACAATGCTATAAGCCCAAGGGATCAAACAGGGAAAATAGCCCGATGAGGAAAGGAAACAAGGAAAAATTCAAATTTAAGAAGGGTAACAACATTAAAATAAATATCTCCCATATAAACTATAAATCAAAAACTTGAACAAAACAGAGAATCGTGTGCCCAAGTGTACCCTCAAGCAAGAAAACTCTAACCCAAAACAGTGGAAGAGGCTATGGCACTACCCAAGACTAGAGAACAATGGTTTGATTTTGGAGTGTCCTTCTCCTAAAAGAGCTGCTTGCCATAGCTAAAGAGTCTCTTCTACCCTTAATAAGAGGAAAGTGGCCAATGAGCAATGACAGTGCAGTAACCCCTTGGGTGAAGAAGAATTGCTTGGTAATCTCAGTGTTGTCAGGTGTATGAGTACAGAGGAGCATGTGTAAAGAATAGGCCAGACTACTCCATATGTGTGTGAAGGCAACGTGGAAAATGAACCATAACCAGAGAGGAGGATCCAATATAGTACTGTCTGGCCGGTCAAAAGACCCCATAACTCTCTAGCGGTAGTATCTCAACCGAACATAAGGTTTTCGAGCAAAAGAACTTTGATAAAACGTCATAAATCAATCACGTAATTAATTAATGGGAGGGCGTCGATGAATTTTCTCAAGTAACGATTATTATAACCCAGTTCCTCCTGGTCATTCTAACCTGATCCTGCAGCATTGTTTACGCTCTCCTTCAACAGGAACCCTTGGGGCATCCTTTAGCATTTTACCTTCTTTCTCGTAAACTGACCTCAACCATCTGATGAGTTTAGCGTATGGCTAGAAGAATCGCGATCCAGTTATGACCTTTGCATTCGCGTTAATTACTGTGCCATGTTCCTGAATTCCTAATAGACTCGTCAAAATACTCGTATATGTAAATTTTACCAACTACTTATCTATGACAATTGGGCTGTGCCATGGTCATATTTATGTTAATGTTAGTCTAGTGAAAGAATTATAAATTATTGTTTTATTGTGTTCTGATCATACAATATAATTCCACACAGGTTTCAGATTCCAACTGTTTATCCTGTTTCTCATCTTTTCCCAAAAATCTTATTTTGATCATCCATCTTTGAAATAATCGTGATTAAATAACTTTACCTCGACACCTCTTTGATTACTCTATCTTCCATAGCAGAATTTTCTTTAGACTAATATAAATGGATACAATGTAATGGCTTTATATATAAAGTGGATCTCTTTCGACAATCATTCTTCATAACAAATCGACAACTAAACGATATAATAATGTTGACGGAATCAATTGTGTGTTACATCATTCCTTACCCCAAAATGCCCTTTGATGTTGATACATTAATGAAATTAACTGAAATTGAAATTCAAATAGATTATTTCCTTTTTCCATCAGCCATACAAATTTAGAGAGACTGCTTTCGTGTCATATGTTGATTAAATTTAACTATTTCTATGTTACATGACCTGTGAAAAGGTCCATTTTTAAATGTTAATGTGTAAAAATAAAAATAAAAAATTACAAGGATTTGGAAATCATAGGTGTCCTTGTATTCTAGACCAGAATTTCTCTCTATGGTGGCTTCTCAAAATTAGTCGAACGCCACCAACAAACTTATTACGTAATATAGTCTACCCTGAAAGATCTGAAATTCTATAGAAAACATCGATGGGAACTTGTCACAGGCCGAGATTCGGAGCCAAGTTCCTTGCGAGTATAAATCTCAGGCCTGTATTACTTTCATGATTAGCGTAAATTATTATCAATACTTGTGGTTATTTTAGGAATTTTCTAAAATATTGTAAATAATATCACTATTTTTAAATACAGAGTTATTACAATGTTCGATGGCTATTATTTTCTTTTTGCTGTTATTGTTTTGCTATTTTCTATTCTGAATTAATTACTGAGGGAATAAAACATTGAAGTAGACTTTACATAATTTACGTTTTAACATAGCTGACCGTAACACCTTGTCTAAATTCCAAATATGTAGAATGGAATAATCACACGATGTTCAATAACGCATAATGCATAGCGGGAAACTCGAACATATTACTTCTGTTTTCGACATTTCAAAGACACTAGCTTGATGCAATCTTAATCTCTTGGGCTGTGATGGCCTATGTGGTAACGTTCCTGACATGTGAACACCCAACTGGGGTTCAAGTCCCGCTCAAACTCGTTAATTCCTTTCGTCGCTGCAACCTCACCATCCTTTTGAGGTTGGAGTGGAGGGGCGGGGGCGGTTTGGGGAGACTATAGATCTATCTGCTGAGATATCAGCAGCCATTGCCTGGCCCTCCATGGTCCTAGCTTGGGTGGAGAGGGGCTTGGGCGCTGATCATATGTAAATATGGTTAGTGTCTAGGGTATTATCCTTCTTGATAGGGCAATGTCATTGACCCTTGCCTTTGCCATTCATGAACGACCCTTAAACCTTTAAGATACATTACGTTAAATGCATAGCAATAGATATATCGTTGCTAGCCTTTAGTCCAACGTAGGTTCTAACTTATTCAAGACCATGATATAAAATTAAAAATTTCAGATACAACACTTTTAAATCACTCGTGGTTGACGGGCCGTTAAGAAATGCCAAATGCCGACGACTTACAATGCCTTTGCTTTTAACACTTATGGGGTCAAGTAGGGCATGGTGCTATCAACCTCGTCAGATCAATAACCTCTGTCGGAAACTTCTGAGGGAGAAAACCGTGTGATATATATATATATATATATATATATATATATATATATATATATATATATATATCTTCCTTGTCACACTGAGCAGTATTGATGAACGTGTTACTACTCGGTCTCTCCCCGTCCCTCGTGTTGTAGTTATGAAAGGGAAAGGGGGTGGGAAGGGTTGAATTTGTGTGCGCGTGCGTGTGCGTATGTCTTCATAGCTATCTAAATATTTAGCTACCATTATTAACGTGCAATACACACTAATACACACACACACAAACACACACACACACACACATATATATATATATATATATATATATATATATATATATATATATATATAAATATATATATATACTGTATATATATATATGTATATATATATACATATATAAACAGTATATATGTATATATATACAGTATATATATATATATATATATATATATATATATATATATATATGTGTGTGTGTGTGCATATATATATATATATATATATATATATATATATATATATATATATACTGTATATTGTGTGTGTGTAATTGTATTTTTAGCTTCAGGAAAGGAGACTATTTCCCAATAAAAAAAAATAATAATGCAATGCACAAATGAAATTACAACTTATCTATTTCCATAGAAATTAATAATTGAAAAACTTAATTATAATTTTGAAGCAATGTTCCTACTCCACGTTTGCTATTGAAATATTTGTTCTTCCTTTCCTTTCTCTCACAGCTTCAATTGCTCATTTTGATGCTGAAATTTGTGTTTTTAAAAATGAACACTGGATTCAGTTTCAACACAAATAGATTTGGTGAGCCATTGCTGGACTCATATTCTTATATGAGGTTCACATAACATTTTAAAATTTTCTGAACAACAGGCCAATGGGTTTTTTTTTTTATCTAGAACTTTGGGTTGACAAGGAAAAAAGGAGAGCTAAAGACGATCAGACATAATCGTGTAAAAATTAAAATATGATATTTGACTTTTTTGGGTTGAAATATTTATACTTCTCCATCATGAGGCTCAATACTACACAGTATTCTAGAACTTTATTCCAGCTGTAACCAAGTTATGGAATGATTTTCCTAATCGGGTAGTTGAATCAGTAGAACTTCAAAAGTTCAAAGTTGCAGCAAATATTTTTATGTTGAACAGGCTGAAATAAGTATTTTTATAGTTTATATATGACATATCTGTTTTGACGTTGTAACTGTTTCTAGAATGATTTATTGTTAATTTGTTCTCATCATTTATTTATTTCCTTATTTCCTTTCCTCACTGGGCTATTTTTCCCTATTCGAGCCCTTGGGCTTATAGCATCTTGCTTTTCCAACTAGAGTTGTAGCTTGGCTAATAATAATAATAATAATAATAATAATAATAATAATAATAATAATAATAATAATAATACTAAAACCTGCAGGATTTTGGCCGCACTAATATTTTTGCATATACGATATAATGT
>NC_090761.1:3802868-3817868 GCF_036898095.1 Palaemon carinicauda
ACAGATATAATGTAGGAATTCCAGGAATTTCTATCTAAGGGTAAGAGAATATATACGAATGAAATGAAACAGCGCATAAATATTATAAGCCTTTTCAAAACACAGCATAAATGAAATCATTATAACTTCTTTGATTACAAATAATCTGTGGTATATAGTACAAATAAATATATTACATAACTAAAATAATGTTCAATACGGAAAGAATAATACAATGAAAAATAGGACTAACAGTTGAATGTTAATCATTGTCGAGATTTTGTTTTTTCAGAGGAAGATCACATAATCATTCTGGAAAGGTTCATCTTAATATGTTTTCATTATAAAGAAAGATTGAAGAACATCTTATAGAACAGCTAGTGTTTCATATCAGTGAGATTTTTCTGTCAGTCTGCGTCTTTTTCCTAATATTATTTAGATGATTCGTTAATTTCTTCGAATTCTTATTCATCTTGTTTCATATATACACACATACAGACACAAAAACATATATGTATATATAATGCACACACACACACATACACACACACATATATATATATATATATATATATATATATATATATATATATATATATTTGTTTACATATATAAATATGTTTATATACATATATATATATATATATGTATATTTCTTTATATATATATATATATATATATATATATATATGCATATATATATATATATATATATATATATCAGACAATGGCTAGGTTAAGTAAAATTTGGAAGTCAAATCGCCTGAAGTTACATATAAAAATCACACTATATATCAGTTTAGTGAGATCAGTGTTACTATATGGACATGAGCCATGGTAAGACAATAGATTTAGTAGATTTGAGAACAAAGCCCTCAAAAGAATCGTCATCATCATCATCTCCTCCTACGCCTATTGATGCGAAAGACCTTGGTTAGATTTTGCCAGTCATCTCTGTATTGAACTTTTAATTCTATACTTCTCCATTCATCATCTCCTACTTCTCGCTTTATAGTCCTAAGCCATGTAGACCTGGGTCTTCCAATCCTTCTAATGCCTTGTGGAGCCCAGTTAAACGTTTGGTGAACATATGGTACTCTAGTAATCTCTCTTATAGTTTCATTTCTAATCCTGTTCAGTCATTTAACTCCCAATATCCTTCTGAGGGCTTTATTCTCAACTCTACTAAATCTATTGAAGATTCTTTCATTGTCATACCATGACTCATGTCCATCGAGTAACACCGATTGATTGATTGATTTGAAATTGTCTGGCATCCTGACATCGAAGGTCATTGACGCCGTTATCGTTTATTGTAAATAAAGATTAAAAGAATATTCAATTAAATCCAGAGAAGTAAATATGTTATAAAAGTTAAATAGCATTATAGTGGGGCGGTTTAGCTCGAAATTTCAAAAGGATTGTGCATTTTGTGATACAAGCATCAAATTTGGCACAAATGTACATTGATATATGGCGAACATTTTCAGATATTGAGCCACTCGGAATTCTCCCTTCATGTCTGCCATATTGGAATTCAAAATGGCCGCCATTTGAAATCAACATTTTCGATTATCTTTGGGTCTAATGCTGCTATTGACTCGATTCTGGTGTCTAAATGTATGTTTTTTGGGGGGGCAAGGAATCTAATGGTAACAATCTGCATCGCATATTTTGTACCAATGAGCCGCCATATTGGATTTCAAAATGGCCGCCATTTGAAATCTACATTTTCGATTATCTTTGGGTCTAATGTTGCTATTGACTCGATTCTGGTGTCCAAATGTATGTTTTGGGAGGAAAGGAATCCGATGGTTACAATCTGCATTGTGTATCTTTATAAATTAGCGAACATATTGGATTTCAAAATGGCCGCCACTTGAATTCTACATGTGCGATTACCTCTGGGTCAAATATTTTTACAGTACATGACAATATCCATTTTTCAAAATGACATACTTTATTACAGTACTCCACTTAATTCATGAGAGATGAATATTCATCATCATGTATTTTTGACAAGACAACATTTTACTCAAAGTCTGTGAAGTAAAAATTGTTTGAGTTATTGATTAGATTCTGTGTTGTTCTAGGTTTGATATGGCACCTTTCATATATGATTAGTTTTCTCCATTCCTTCAATCAATATCACAAAATTATCAATTCGGGGTTACGTCTGAATATCCACAAAATAGTGTGAACATTAACACAAAACAACATAAACTTCTCATAACTTGCTTTCCCTGTAAAACTCTAAATAAATATCGACTTACTTCAACTACTAATTTTGAGTTTTATAATTTTGATACATGTCTTAGGTCATGTCTTAAATATCTTAGTTAAAATTCTGACATGCTATGGTGTAATATATAAGGTTGGGTGTCTACTGACATTCTACAATGGTCTTGCATTTCAGGCTAGGTATACATCGGTACTGAAGATATGTGTACATAAACCATCTCATGTTAACCAGTTCAGCACTGCCACAAGTAAATGAATGTTGTGGACTCATCTTCATGTGCAGTCCCCTTCACACACACAGAGGGCTGTGCACTTAAGGGCAGCCTTCTTGCACTTGCAGCGTCTCACACACCCTTTCTGGCACTTGCAAGAAACCAGCCCAATGCAGGTGTTAGCTGCCTCAGGTAGCCTGGTCCAGTATGGTGTGTATTGTCCTCCAGTCATTGACCAACCCCAGTTTGTTGGTGGTGGGAGTTCTAGTGCTGGCAGCAGTATCTGACCCCACACATGTCAACCTTGATATACTGCCCTCTTGACATGTTCCTCTGAAGCTGCCTTCGTTGGCGGGATCAGCTGCACATTGTTCTTCCTTGCGAAGAGTTTCCTCCCGGCCTTGCCAATGTCCGTGCATTTGCTGGTTCGATCATACAACAGGATCACGAACCTCTCGATGATGCACATTGCATCATTTGGTATGTCACTTGGTGCGGAAGACAGCTGCATCAGCGCCTCACTTAACTCTAGCAGTACTGTCCAGACTGCCCATGCAGTCTTCTTGCCATGTCTAGCAAAGCTTGACACAGTATCGCATCCAGTTTGAGTGTGGAATATTGGCACTGCACGAGCCTTCTCTGGTCCCAGTCCAGCTGCTATTTCATGTGCTGCTAGGTATCGGAAACTTCGGCCTGTTCTGAATGTCAGCAATAATTTGTCTTCTGGTTGCAATTCCTGTACCATGGATACTGCCAGCACCACAACATCGGTGTCTACAGTTCGGATGACTATTGAATGGTGTCCGTGCTTAGCTGCGTGAGATGCATGCAGCAACATCCGACTGTCAGCCTCTTCATGGTTGCATGGGTCGAGTGAAGTCAGATCTGGTAGTAGTGGCTTGCTGAGCACTGCCTCTCCATCAGTAATGACGAGTTGCTTGTCCTCCTGGTCAAACCATTCCCAGAGAGCTGTTGAGAGAAACTTAAACAGCTTGGTCTTGTTGCTGTCCACTCGTAGGAAGTTCAGCCAGTTTTTTGGTATGGATGCGGCGGCCGCCACACGTCTCCGCACGTCCTGTCCCCGCTTTGCACGTGTTCTACCTTTCAGTGAATCAGCAAGGTAAGTATCCCAGATCAGATACAGGCGTGACACTGTTTGCAGCTTAGCAGATATATATGGAATGAAGATCTGATGTGCGTACTCTTCAAAGGTCTTTGATGCAGCCGGCTTCAGCATCTGGACGATAGCTGCTCTATCAAGTACTATACAGGTAGTGACAGGAGTATCTGTCTTAGCATTGGAGATTTCTTCCAAACATGTGATGAGATCACTCTTGGTACCGGTGAAGAGGTTTCCACCATCGGTCAGTGCAGGACATGCCTGGTTCTCATGACGAAAGAACTCCTTAAGGTTTCCATCCCTCGTCTGGCAGCCAATGTACAGGCGTGCGAAGAGTTCATGGTTATTTTTGACGGAGGTGAGCTGTTGCTGACCTTTTCTCTGGCTTCTTGGAGTTGAAGGGCTGAATACCTTCAGCTTGTTACGAAGTATGGAGTCGTCCACTGCCTTTGTTCTGTCCAACAGACACTCTCTGGTGAAAGCCTCGAACTGCTCTTGGCCAATCTTCTTGGCATTCATCACGGTCTCCATGGCAGCAGGAACTGCAATGTCCTTTGAATCCAGTATGAATAGATCCTGGCTCTCCTCCTCGAATGGGTTACCCATCGCCTCTATTACACCAACAAGAGAGCAGACATCTCTCACAAATGAGGCCTGTACACTTGGAGTCTGATCATGATGGCGTGTGTCTGTTGTTTGCCGTCTATAGTATTGGTTCCCGTCTTGGAATTCTTCGATCACCCTAGCAACTTCTGGCCCTGAAACCATCCAGCGACAAAGGGCACTAGGGTTGTCAGTAAGCCCAACTGCGCCACCGTCTCCTTTGATGCAGGCATTATTCTGCTCATGTGCCTGGTCAGGCGGGATTGAAGAGAACACACTCTGCATTTTTTAACTGTGAAGTGACCTTCGCTGAATTTTCTGGCTACGTTTGGGTGTTTGGTAGTTAGCTCGGCCATGTCCTTCAGGTGCACTGGTATCCACCTAGCATAGTGGGTATGATCTAGTACAGTTAGACACCAGAATCGAGTCAAAAGCAGCATTAGACCCACTGATAATCAAAAATGAAGTTTTCAAATGGCGGCCATTTTGAAATCCAATATGGCGGCTCAGTGGTAAAAAATACGCAATGCTGATTGTAACCATTGGATTCCTTCCCCCTCAAAACCTACATTTAGGCACCAGAATCGAGTCAATAGCAATTTTAGACCCACAGATAAGCGCAAATGTAGATTTCAAATGGCGGCCATTTTGAATTCCAATATGGCGGACAAGAATAGAGAATTCCAAGTGGCTCAATATCTGAAAATGTTCGCCATATGTCAATGTATATTTGTGCCAAATTTGGTGCTATGCTGCCCCACTATTAAGAAGACCTGCTTCTAATATAAATTTTAAACAGAAGTAAATATGTTATAAAAGTTAAATATCATTAAGAAGACCTGCTTCTGATATCAATTAAAAAATGCCACTAGCATTGCACGACACACCATGTCCAAGGATCTTGGCCAGGATAAACCTGCCATCCTCACCTCGAGCCTCAAACAGATATCTATTTCTTAAGTTATCATAATTGGGACATTCGATCAACAAATGCCTCACTGTTAAAGGTACCAAACAGTCGTCGCAATATGGTTGGTGTTGGCCCTTCAGAAGAAACTCGTGTGTCAATCATGTGTGACCAATGCGGAGACGACTAAGAGACGTCTCCTACTTTCGGGCATCATGTTATGTCTCCAAGGAGATATGACATTTGTTACCTCTCTCATCTCATTGCCATCTAGACTATCCCAGTACTGTTGCCAATTATTACAAAACAATTTCTTGATGTTAGGTAGGAAATCATTAAAGGGAATAGGAAACCTTCGTGGTAGCAACTCGGATGCAGCATTCTTCGCCAGTAAATCTGCCTTCTCATTCCCAGACACACCTACATGTGCTGGAACCAACAAAATTGAACCATTATACCTCTCCGACCAATAATAAAAAACCATTCTAAAATCTTTAAAACTAGAGGGTTACCAGAATTAAAAACTTCTAAAGCTTGAAGGATACTCCTTGCATCAATAAAAATGGTAAAATTACCCTCCTTCTCCAACGCTATTTTCTCAATAGCAGTTAGTATACCATAGAGTTCGGCAGTAAATATAGAAGCTGTTAGAGGAAGTGCACCTCTACAATTAAAATCATTACTATGTACTCCAAATCCAATGCCAGGATGAGATTTGGAGCCATCAGTATATATAAAAGTCGATCCCCTATGTTCTGCAACATATTCCATAAAAAGAGACCTGGACTCTAAGTCAGTCATATTCTTCTTAACACCAATAAAATATTTACAAAAAGATACCTCTGGTAAATTCCATGGAGGCGTTGATGATACCTCTAATTATATTCAGACTGTTTAATAATTGCTTCATCCGAAAGCCATAAGGTTGAGGAGATTTAGGGTGCAACTCAAAGCATGATGTGTGTCTTATAAGGCTTGCAGTCTGAAAGGCTAAAGAGTTAGGGAGTCTTTGCAACCTAAATCAATCCCGAACAATAGAAGACTTTCGGTGAAGGTTTAGAAGTAATTCTCCAGCATCAACAAGGAGACTTGTAATAGGCGAAGTTCTAAACGCTCCTGTGGACAATCTAATACCCGCATGATGTATTGAATCTAACATCTTTAATCGGCTTGGGGTGGCTGAAGAGTATATTTCACATCCATAACTAATTTTGGAAAAAATCAAGGCCTTGTATGATTTTAAAATAGTATTACGGTCTACTCCTCATGATGTATGGGATATTACATTTAAAAGATTCAGAGCCTCAAGACATTTAGCTTTAAACACTTTAAAGTGAGAGACCCACGTAAGCCTACAATCAAATATCAAACCTAAAAATTTGATACGTTGACCTTTAATGTATATATCCAGGTCTGGATGTACTCCCCGGATACGACAGATATGGACAATAGTAGTTTTACTTGTCGAGAACTTAAATCCATTCCTATAGGCCCCCTGAGTAATTTTGTCAATTGAGAGTTGTAGTTTTCTCTCAACCATTGCCATTCTAGTTCCAGCAAATGATATGGAGAGATCATCCACAAATAATGTTGAGAGAACATCCTGGGGAATGACTGAAGATATCCCATTAATTGCTAGTGCGGAGAGGGTTACACTCAGCACACTACCACGAGGAACTCCTTCTTCCTGACATTTACTCTCTGATAGAGTTTCCCCCACTCTCACTTGAAAAATTCTATGTGAAAGAAATGACCGAATAAATAGTGGTAGCTCTCCTCTTATTCCTAATTCATGAATTGTTTTAAATATAACGTATCTCCATGTGGTATCATATGCCTTTACAAGGTAAAAAAAGACTGTCACACGGTGCTGTTTGGGAGCAAAGGCTTCACAAATAGAGGACTCAAGTTGTATCAACACATCAGTCGTTGAGTGCATTTTTCTGAATTCACATTGAATCGGTGATAAAATACCCTTATTTTCAAGGTACCAAATCAGTCTTGCATTGACCATCCTCTCCATGATTTTACATAAACTATGCAAAAGGTCGGTAGTTTGCTGCTAAAAACTTGTCCTTACCGGGCTTTAAAAAGGCTAAAATAATGGCTAGTTCCCAAACACTTGGATAACTATGATCATGCCATATTCTATTAATAATGCTTAAAATAAATAACTTTGTATTAGAATGTACATGTTTAATCATTGCATATGGAATTCCATCGGGTCCAGGGGCTGTATCGTTACAATTAGTAAGAGCTGAATTAAATTCTCTTTCAGTAAAAGGAGAATTATATGACTCATCCCTTCCTGTTACAAAATTTAAATTTTTCTTTTCTTCGATGCTCCTATTCTGGTGACCAGGAGCTCCTTCACACTTGCATGACACAATTGAAAAATGGTCAGCCAGGGCATTGCTGACATCATTTGCTTCAGTCAATTACTGACCGTTCACCTTCAACACTGATGGTGGGTTCGGGGTAAATTTGCCGGCAATCTTTTTTATTTTCATCCACACAGCAGAGGGTGGTGTTCTACAGTTAATAAAGGAAACAAAAGACACCCATGACTGGCACCTAGCTTCCTTCATGGCACAACGGAACTGTGCTCTACATTTCTTGTATTTAATCAAATTGTCCTCAGTGCGGTGTCTGGGCAGTCGCATTAAAGACCTTCTTGTGGCTCTGTGCAGGGCAGTTAGTTCTAAAGAGCACCAGGGGACTGGTCGTCATTTGAATAACCCTGTTGTTTTGGGAATTCAATTAACCCCTGCTGTATGAAGGGTTCCATTCAGTAAGTCTATGGCATCATCAATATTTTCAAACTGCTCTGCATTTCCTTCAATTTCACTTAGCTAACGAAATATATCCTAGTCCGCCTTATCGAGATTCCAGCGTGGAGAGCTTTGTATAGGTGGACCATTGTTGGTGTTTATAATGATTGATGCCAATCATCTAATGTCCTCCCATCAAAATCAAGGAGGCAGTTAGAGCTTGCAATTGAAAGGTTAGTGCATGACAAGGTACCTGTCTGAACATGGAAGTGTGTGGGCTCTCCTGTATCAGAGTCCCACATCCTCTTTTTCCACAATTGATGATATGGTATTGCCCCTGGTGTTTGCTAAAACATCACCCCATAAAGGATGTCTACCATTCAAATCTCCAAGTAAAAGAAAAGGTTGAGGGAGCTGCGTAATCACCTCTACTAAATTATCATACGATATGTTATCATTTGGAGGCAAGTACAGAGAGCAGATTGTATATTTTCTCCGTATATCAATCTGTACAGCCACTGCCTGCAGAGGTGTACGAATAGATAAGGGTATTTGTGGAACATCTTGACTAACGTATAAAAGGCCTCCGCCATGGCTCCCTACTCGGTGATCATATGGTGTCCTATAGCTAACATACTCGCGAGGACAAGGGGTATTAGCCTCAAGCTTGCTCTCTTGTAGACATACAATTATTGGGGAATGCTCGTGAATTAAGAGCTTAAATTCTTCATATTTGGCCCTTAAACCCTAACAATTCCATTGCAAAATGGAGGAGAAAAAACAATGTATTATTTTCTGGAAGACATCTTTCATGAGGTCTTCCCATTGATAGTTTTTGATTTGAAAATATTTTCTGTAGGCTTCTTAAGTGTGGGTCTTGATAAGTTAGGTTTTATGTTAGCCTTTTCAGTGTTCTTTTTACCTAATTCTTGTGGGGGATGGTGGACCTCAACTTGAATTTTTGATTGATTCAAGAAGTTTTCCTGTTCATCTGAAATATCAACAGGCAGAACATCATATCTATTTGATGTGATAATTTTGGTGTTTTTAATGGATGGGGATGAGAGATGGAGGTCTCTCTCTTTTCCTATTGACAGGTGGTGATTTGTTAGGTTTTGGTGTTTTCCCCACTACAGGTGCACCTGATAACTCTGTTTTATGTGGAACGTCCATCAAATCAGGCAAAGATATAGCCAGAGAGAGGTTACTATTATCCTATGTAGTGGGGGACAAAGGTTTAATAGAGGTGAGCGAAGCCTTAGGTGATATTCTCGCCCTATCCTCTAGAATTTTATCAGAAGATAGCGAATTTCTTTTCTGGAGAATAGAGGCAGTAATAGGTGGGTTGGATGTCTCATGCCTCATTTTTCCTCCTGATTTCAATACCTTGGCATAACCAGCTGATTTACTCAATAGCCTCTTGGCATTCCCACAGTTATGTGTTCGATACTGGATTTATTGAGAGCAGCCTCTTCCAAATTATATTGCTGACAGCTCCTATCAGTAGATTTATGACTCAAATTGCAGTTTATACAATTGGCCTCTAGTGTACATTCTCCATGGTAAACATTGGAGCAAGTACTACACATTTTATCATTCTTGCAAACTTTAGATGGATGCCCATATCTAAAGCAATTAAAACATTGCAGTGGCTTCTGCTTAAAAGTTCGAACTTTAATCTGTTCATTTTCTATGTGAATGTGGAAAGGCAAATCAGCATCCTGGAAAGTCAGGATAATCATTGAAGTTCCAGGGACTTTATGTACTTTCCACACAGTTAAAGGACACATGGCCAATATCTCCTCTTCCGTAAACTCATATAAGTCTCTATTAAAAACTACTCCCCTTCCATAACTGAAGTTTAGATGGGGTTTCACATCCAGCTTTATGTCATCATTCTCTGTATTTAAATTGCAAATTATAGCCGATTGAGTTTCTGATTTGGCACTTATGAGCAAACTGTTCTTTCCAAACCGAGATATATCTCCTGGTGCGATGGTACCTACTTTCTTTTGAAGAAATTTACATATCTTAAAATAATTTCCAGTACTCCCTTTTGACTGAGCAACAAGCCAAATTGGTGGTTTTGGCTTTCTCTGGGAGGGTACAACTACCTCTATACCTTTATCAATCCAATCTGCAGGTTTGTATACATTTAGATCCTTAGGTACCCGATCGCAAAGAGCACCCTTGAAGTTCAAATTATTGATTCTAATATTTATGATATTACTGATTGCATTGAATGCTTCATCATGGTTATCAAATGATATCCATGAATCCTATTTTTCACCTCCAAGCCTCATTCTAATTTCCCTGATGTGACCATAACATTGAAATGATTTATACAACACATCATAATTGGTTTCTATGGGAATCTGTGTGACATAAAGGATTCGAAAATTCTCCATGTCACCCAAATTACTTTGTTTTGAGCATTAGTAGAAAGGTCCTTTAGAGTTTCCAGGTCGTCAACAAAGTGGTTAGTTTTTAAAGTAGTAGCAAGCTGGGTTATCCACCTCTTATTGGAGGATGTCAGTCCTCCTATCCCATGTGGCAAAACAATAGAAGAGGCTTCAGTGGGGACCAATCCTCTATTGGAGAGTGGCTGCCTCTCTTTAGGTGAGCGTACACTGGTCAGTGGGGGTAATTAGCCCCTCCCACCAACGACTTTAGTGCTTGGCGTCACCCATTACCCGCATATATGGGCGACTTAAAACCGGATCACTGGAGCCTGACTCTTAACAGACTTGGTCTGCACCCAATGACGTCTGCCAGAGAGTGATGGTGTCTAAATTTGTACAGGTTGAGATGGTATGCCATCCATCCCACCCTATGCTAAATCCAAAGAAGCCATCAAAACCAAAGTCCTACAAGCCAAAGTCGTCAACAAGTTCATGCCTAAGAGGAAGAGACGGGAGAATAAAAGAAGTAATCAAAAGAAACGAGAGAAAGTGCTGACTAATCTAGTTGGATCAACAAATGGGCACTGAGGTTCAGTGGGAAAACAGTTCCCACCGTTCATTGGAGCCCAGCTGCTAATCCCTAAACACCCCATCAGCATCTTGGGGGGAGTAACACCAATCTCACTAAACTGATATATAGTATGATTTTTATATGAAATTTTAGGCGATTTAATTTCCAAATCTTACTTAACCTAGCCATTGTCTGATTTACTTTCTTATATCTTTCACTTAACTCTAATTCTAAAGACCCTGTATTGGAGATCATTGTTCCTAAATACTTAAATGATTCTACCTCATTAATCTTTTTTCCTTCCAATGATATTTCATCTTCCATTGCGTACTCCATTCTCATCATCTCTGTCTTTCTTCTACTTATCTTCAGCCTCACCTCGTGTGATATATCATGCATTCTGGTAAGCAAGCATTGTAAATCATGTGGTGTTCTACTAAGAAGGACAGCATCATTAGCATACTCTAGGTCTGCTAAATTCCTTTCGTCAATATAGTCCAATCCTTCTCCACCATCTCTGAATGTTCTACATATTACAAAGTCCATGAGGAGGATGAACAACATAGGTGACAATACATTCCCTGGGAGTACTCCACTGTTCACTGGAAACTCACTTGATAAGACTCCATTAACATTATCTTTGCGCTTGCTATGCTCATGAACAGACTTAATCAAATTTACATATTTAAGAGGAATTCCATAATAACACAGGATTCTCCACAAAATTGGCCGTTGCACACTATCAAAGGCTTTTTCATAGTCCACAAATACCATCAAAAGGGGATTTCTATATTCTACGCATTGCTGTACAACATTTCTCGAAATGAAAATTTGTTTAGAGTAACTTCTATCTTTTCTAAATCCTGCTTGTTCATCTCTCAGCTTTTCATCAATCTTTCTCTCCAGTCTCTTAAGAATAAGCATACTATATATTTTCATAACAACTGACTTAAGTGTTATGCCTCTGTAATTATTGCAATTAGTCAGGTCTCCCTTTTGAGCTATTTTCACCAACACTCCTAACTCTCATTCATCAGGTTTTGCCTCTACATGCCACATTCTACAAAATAATCTTGTAAGTAGTCTGGGATTCCCTTCATTTTCGGCCAGTATCATCTCGGCAGTTATTCCATCGTATCCAGGGGCTTTCCATCTCTTTAGTTTTTTAGGATAGCTTCGACTTCAAACACACTGAATTCTTTCATAGGAACATCAAGGTCTTCATCAGCTTCAGGCATATCAATCAAATTATTCCCTTCATATGTCCTATTCATAACCTCACTTAAGTGTTTCATCCAACGTTGTTTTTCTTCGTCTCCTGTTGCTATAACAATGCCATCCTCTGTTTTTCATGGGTATATGCTCCTTCTTCTTTGCCCCAGTCGAGATTTCATTAATAATTCTATGAGCAATTTTCACACCATAGCCACTTCCTATGTCGGCCTTATCTGCTTTACTGTCTAAATACTCTCTCCAGTCATTCCTGGCTTTTCTTTTCACCTCACTGTCAATACTGGAATACTTAGCATACTCCACCTTGTAATTATCATTACTTCCTAGAAAACTTTCAGCAATCAATTTCCGTCTTTGTCTCCTTTTTATAGTATCCCAAGTATCATTCGATAACCATGGCTTTCTCCTTGTAACTGTTTGTCCCAAGACTTCACTACCAACTGACTGATATATGTTCTTAATATCACACCATTCTTCATTAATTGTCGGTTCCTCGTCTCTTATAGTCTCTAGGACTGCAAATCGATTTCTACATTTAATTGAAATTGCTAACACTAAAATTAAAATGATACAACTAAGCTTCTACAGGAAGAGCACAGAGAAACCTCAGGAGAACATTGGGAGTTTAATGGCAGGACAGGATTAGAAATGAAACTATAAGAGAGATTAATTGATTGCCATATGTAGATGAGATCATGATGAGGGGTAGATTGAGATGGTTTGGGCATGCTCTATGCACTCCCCAAGAGAGATTAGTTCACCCAATGTTCAGCTGGGCTCCACAAGGCACTAGAAAAGTTGGAAGACCCAGGCCTACATGGCTGAGGACTATGGAGTGCGAAATAGTAGATGAAGAATGGAGAATTATTGAATTAAAAGCTAGAAATAGAGACGAATGGCAAAATCTAACCGAGGGCCTTTGCGTCAATAGGCGTAGATGATATATATATATATATATATATATATATATATATATATATGTATATATATACAGTATACACATATGTATGTATATACATATATATATATATATACATATGCTATAATATTGAAATCAATATGATAAAGGTGTACGATAAGGCTTATATATAAATATCTATGCATACATACATACATACATACATACATATATATATATATATATATATATATATATATATATATATATATATATATACATACATACATACATACATACATATATCTATTCATATAGATATATAGATACATATACATAAATATATTTGTTGCCTCTGCGGTAGTGATAATAAAAAAAAAAAGAGAGAATATAAAAACTGAAATTTCTACAAAGCTAGTCTGATAATTGCATTTGGCTAAATACATTATTTACAAACAGTGTGTAAAGTTTATACCTTCTTGGTCTGCTGTTGATCAATACCGAAAAATTTTTTTCTATATAATAAGTTTTATTATATCCTGAATATACAGGATCTCTTTTGCCCCTTTTCATTTAATAGCGAGATTACAATCAGATATATGTTGAAATAAACGACTTGTTTTGTTTTCTGTTTTAATCTAGTTTCGAGGTCGTGTCCATATATTTTTTATTACATCGATTACATAGGATCTCTTAAGTACTCTCCTTAAATATAACATTAAACGTTTTCATCAATTTTCGAATGTTCATGAATTGATTATGGGAATGTAAAATTTTTAAAGACAGTTTCAAAAAAGTTTTCTTTTCTCTATGGAAAGCTTTCGATAAAATTCCCATTGTAATGTAAATGACCTGCAATTTCCCGGATCTTCCCAAACTTTGGTTCAAGGAACTCAGGGTAATTGATGCGCAGTGCTTTAACAGATAAAGATACCATCATTTGCGTCCTTGGAATATGAGTAATGATGAACGTAGTCCTCATTATCGGTTTTCTATAAACTGAAAACTCAATACCTTTATTATATATTTGTATATATCATGTATTTCTGTATATATATATATATATATATATATATGTATATATATATTATATATATATATATATATGTGTGTGTGTGTGTGTGTGTATACATACATAAATATATATATATGTATGTATATATATATAATATATATATTTATATATATAAACATATGTATGTATATATATATATATATATATTTATATATACATATATATATATTTATTTATTTATATATATATACATACATATATATATATATATATATATATATATATATATATATATATATATTATTTTTGTGTGTGTATACTGTGATAATATGTATCTGGCTGATTTTCTGTTTGTATATGCACGCTAATTGTAATCAATAATATCGTAAAAACCTATTGTTATTGAAAATAATGATAATGATTCTGATGATCGTATTTCACTTGACGGCCTCTTATACATCTCTCCCCTTACCCAAGCTACTGACTACATATAATAGTTCATTGTTCTAAGAATGAAACTCCTACGCTATTTTAATGAAACAAAGGTAATTTACATTGCTAAAATCGGTTCTATATAAGAGTATCAAATTCATTTATTTTTATTTTTATTTTGATCAAATAAAAATGAGGCTAGACTAGATCCACAAACAAGAATCATAAAATAGATAATCACCACCAGACTGGGGTTCGAGTCTCGCTCAAACTTATTAGCTCCTTTGGTCGGTGCAACCTCACCATCCTTGTGAGCTAAGAATGGGGGTTTTGGGGGAGCTTATAAGTCTATCTGCTGAGTCATTAGTAGCCATTACGTAGCTTGAGTGGAGAGGGGGCTTAGGCGCTAATCATATGTATACAGTATATGATCAGTCTCTAGAGTCTAGGGCATTGTCCTGCTTGATAGGGCAGTGTCACTGTCCCTTGCATCTGCCATTCATGAGCGACCTTTAAGCTTTTATTTTAAATAGAATCTCACTTAAGCATTACAGTTAACATTTCCCCCCTTAGGTTTAGAGCAACTCGCTTTTCCAACTAGGGTAGTAGTTTAGCT
>NC_090761.1:3820368-3837868 GCF_036898095.1 Palaemon carinicauda
AAAACTGTATGATCCGTAGATAATGGGAAACTTAGTTTGTATGCAATAAATACCTCACAATGTTGAGTTTAAAATGTAGATTAAATTCTCTGTATATTATATTACAATTCCTATGAGGAACGTTATTTTTTTTACATATTAAAGGTTACTGTAAAGATAAAAACATTATATTTTATATCTTCAATATGTCGCTTTATTCTATAGTCAATTCTTTTTAGTTTGGCAGATTTGCACCTTCTCGTAAGAGTGCCCTTTTAGCTCGGAAAAGTTTCCTGATCGCTGATTGGTTGGACAAGCTAATTCTAACCAATCAGATAACAGGAAACTTTTCCAAGCAAAAAGGGTACCGCTGCGGGTCAGTGCAAATGCACCTCATTAAAAAAAGATTGAGTATAGAACAACAGCTTCTGAAGATTTTTCGTAACCTTTTGCTTATTGCATACAGTAACTATAGTCAATTTCTTTTAATGAGGCGCATTTGCACTGACTCGCAGCGGTGCCCTTTTGGGTCAGAAAAGTTTCCTGATCGCTGATTGGTTAGAATTATCTTGTCCAACCAATCAGCGATCAGGAAACCTTTCCGAGCTAAAGGGGCACCGCTGCGAGTCGGTGCAAATCTGCCTCGCTAAAAAAATGGACTATAGTGACTTGATCCATTTTCACACGGGAACATTATTCTTTGTGGAGACTTATTTTAGAAACCAGTGAGGATACTGCTAAACGTCCACCGTATTTTCAAAGCTGGAAATAATGGCATGTCGAATATCTTCAGAAGCTGTGTATCTGTTTATTATCTTTTATATATGAAACCGAGACCAGGAAAATCTTTCAAAATTCGGATTTGAATTTCATCGTCATCTGTCTCACATTTCACAGAGGCTTATAAAGATGAGACCTACATCACTACGCTTTTGTAATGATTATCAATTTGGTATGTTGTGAGTATTTTGCGAATCTTGTAAAATATTGTTAATATTTATGCTACATCTTAAATATAATTATTATCGTTTGCTGGCTATTACTTTCTTTCATTATTACTGTTTAGCTATTTTTAGGCTAAATCATTTATTAAGGGAATAAGACATAAAAGTCGATATTACATAATCTACGTCGTGTAAATAGCACCATCCTTAAGTCCTCCGAAGAGCTTTCTTTGTTAAGAATTTAGACATCCTTCAAACTACAATTGATGAACCTTTTTCTAAACAACGCAACTCTGTATCTAAATGGAAAGAACCAACCATATTTGTAATATATCTTCATGTTTAAAGGAATATTTTCTTTAAAGTTCTGTTAAACTAATAGCAAGAAACCTTATTTCTAGGAAATTAAATCAATTTATAGCGGATGACTATAAAATGGACATTACAGAACCATTATTGTAAAGCTTCTAAAGAATTCTTTACACTGAATATTTTCACAAAAGTCACAGTGACAAGTAAGTGAATAGCATAGCAAATAATATCAAACTATAGAAGTTAGAATCCTTTGGCATACAAAGGCACCATCATTTCTATTTGAACTGTCACCTGATTCATATAAGATGTCGTTATGTAAGAAATGATCATCATAACCATTAGCATTATTTTCAATAACAAAAAGGTTTTACGATATTATGGATTACGATTAAATCGCATATAATTATAGAAAATCAGCCAAAAAATAATCAAAACGTGCACGCACACATGGACACAGATACACACGATCACATTATACACACAAACACACTCATATGTTTATGTATATATATATATATATATATATATATATATATATTTATTTATCTATATATATACTGTATATATATACAGTATATATATACATATATTCATAATATATGTATATAAGTATGCATATTTATATGTGTATAAACTCTTTGGGTAGAGTCTTTATTAAACAATTTCCATTAAATGCTAAGGTATTTGTTGGCATCAGTTATTTAAAGACAACGCTTTTCTAGTTTTCTACAATTGGTTGTTGTGTTGCTCCATTTTTTTCAACACTTGATAACAGCTGTTTCATCTAATAACTAATGACTTTCGTCAGGGCTTCTCTATAAAGAAATTATTATCCTTATACAATGGCAGTGCATTTCTAGAAATAGAAATATAAAACAATCTAAAAACTTGAAAAAAAGATATGAAAAATTTGAAGACATTTTGCATACATAAAATTTTATATAAACAAATAAAACATTGAACACGCAGCATTCAGCCTCTGATGAATGCTAGACAATCCAAAGATGACTCTGTGGGTAGGCTGTGGATTTGGAAGAGATCTATTGTCTTCCTTATATACTTCATGCCATGTGGCAAATAACTATGAAAATAAGAGTATACAAAATAACCTAAATATTCTTTAGATGATCATGACTGCTCTACTAACAGTAGAATGTAGTTTTAAACATTTTAAACTTTGAAAATTAAGAACCATAAATCCTGTGGGAGAAAAAGTGTAATAGTTTATATTTGGAATTGCTTAATTATTATCATTATTACTTGCTAAGCTACAACCCTAGTTGGAAAAGGACAATGCTATATTCCTAGGGGCTCCAACAGGATAGGATAGGATAGGAAACAAGGAAAAATAAATAATCTTAAGAACAGTACCATTAAGACAAATATTTCCTCAAGAAAGTATAAAAACTTTAACAAAACAAGAGGAAGAGAAATAAGATAGAATAGTGTGCCCAAGTGTAACCTCAAGCAAGAGAACTCTAACCCAAGACAATGAAAGACCATGGTACACAGGCTATAGCACTACTCAAAACTAGAGAACAATGGTTTGATTTTGGAGTGTCCTTCTCCAAAAAGAGCTGCTTACCATAGCTAAAGAGTCTCTTCTACACTTACCAAAAGGAAAGTAGTCACTGAACAAATACAGTGCAGTTACCCCTTGGGTGAAGAAGAATTGTTTGGTAATCTTAGTGCTGTCAGGAGTATGAGGACAAAAGAGAATATGTAAAGAATATGCCAGGTTATTCGGTGTGTGTGTATGTGTGTAGGCAAAGAGAAAATGAACCGTAACAAGAGAGAAGGATCCAATGTAGTACTGTCTGGCTAGTCAAAAGACCCCATAACGCTCTAGTGGTAGTATCTCAACGGGTGGCTGGTGCCCCGGCCAACCTACTGCCTCAAAAGTTTAATTTTATCCCACCATACCCTCCTAACTTTTGTAGCTTTAATTAACTATCAGTCACAAGAAGGGGGTTATAGATGAAGAAGTTGCAATGATGAATGAGGGCTAATGCTTGATTTTGGTGCTAAATTTCAAGAAATCTATTTAGTATTGCAAAAAAGTCAATGGAAAGATATATTCCCTACAATCTAAAATATATAAAAAAGACTAATAATAGGAATAAAAACTTGTTTGTAGCGTTAAAATATTAGGAGGAATAAAAAAAAAGATTTCACGTCGAGCACATTAAATGATTAGGAGTGATCTTGGATTTTGAATTTTGTTAAGTTTAGTTTAGTCTCGGAAATAGCTTGGAAGATAAATTTCAATGAGAATCGTAAATGGAGTGAACAATCCATCTAAGTAGTTCATCACCCGACGTTTAGTAAGACAGCTACATAGACACTATAATCATTCTATGAGAAAAGAGAAACTGGGACTTGTCTGTTGGTACATAGATTCCTTTTATTTAAAAAAAGAAAAAATATTAAAATAATAAATCCCATGTGGAAATTTCCAAATGTCAATAAAGGTCTAGGAACCAACATACATTACAGCAGCTTTCTGCAAACAAAATGCCAGCAAAGCAGGTGACAGTGTTTGTTGAATTTTCTTGAGAAAAAAGTTATGCAACAAACTGGGTGCAATTGCCCAGGAAAACGTTTCATGTAAAATGACTACAACCTTCCCTAGTATAACAGTAATAAGGACGAATTGAGTTGTGTTATATTGTCAATTTCCTTCATGATTAATGTCCTTGACAGTTTATGTAGTATACTGAAATGATCTCATAGCGTTTAATAAAAATGATTCGTGAAAATCGTTTTCTTCCTTCCTTATTTCCTCTATTGGCATGTAACAAACTAAGGTAACTAGTATGAATTTCTTAAAGTTTTAACGATGTTGTTGGAAAGAAATAAGAAGTTGTCAGAAAAGACTCAAGCAATATCATTTACTTGAGTTGATGATGATCCACTTCTGGTAATGAGATAGCTAAACGAAAGTTTTTCCAATCAGTAACCAAGCAATGCTTTATATATATATATATATATATATATATATATATATATATATATATATATATATATATATACAGTATTTATGAAAATCAAGAGGGGTAATTAATGAAGTGGCATACAATTTTAATTAACATATCCATGAAATTATTCAATTTAATGCATACACACATGATATATATATATATATATATATATATATATATATACAGTATATATATATATACACAGTATATATATGTATATGTATATATATATATATATATATATATATATATATATATATATATTAGGAAGCTGGTCTAGTGTAGAGCAAATATTTTATTTGTGTATTCAGGAGGTGTATAGCCAGCTCGTAAGGTGAGCCCCTCACATGTAGGTATAAGTAATTGTATGTAAATAGTATAAGACTTTCGTCATTCATTTCTTCAATGTATGTAAATTTATGTTATTTTTAAGAATTAACTTTCTATTTCACGCATTTTGTTACCTAGTCTTATGCAGTCTCGAATAAGTGTGCTGTACGAACCATACGAGGTTTGAGCAAGGGCTCATTAATTTTTTCATGTTTATTCGAGGTATTGCATCATGTTTTGTGAGAGATTATGCACATCTTATATTTCCACGTGTTTAGAATGTTCTTGAAAAACCCAGAGTTAGTTTTATCTTTTATTGCTTCAAGGACGGAGGTGGGCGGAGTTAGCTGAGAGAGAGAGTCACCTTGGTTGTGCGTTGGTATTTGTATGAAACCTGATCATTGGCAACCTTACGCCAATAGGCACTGCCCAAAACTTCTAGACCCCTTGACCTAAAAGGATCTAGAACAATTAAGTCAATATATATAAACCCCCAGGGATACTTTGCAGCAGAAGAGATGCAGCCGATCCCTTTATAAGAGCCAAAGTTTACCTCTCTCTCAAGTGCCTCGTATGTGTGTCCTTTCCAAAGTGAATAAGTTTTTACCAAACATATATCGTGAGTAGTGAAGGTGATTTCAAATTTACTGTATTATTATACATGCTGGTATTATAAAAATCTTTGTAACTGGCCTTGTGAGATTTAGGTGAGGGCAGTTAGGTGTATTTATTTTGGCTTAACTGTTTGATTACCTTGTGTGATCCAAACTCGTAAGTTTATTAGTTAATTTTATGTAAATTCAAATAAGAGTTTAATCATTAGAATGTTCAAGGTTAACTATTGCCTTTAATTATCAAGATTAGATATTTTTATAAATTAATCTCTAGTGAAACAAGTGACTGTATAATTTTCATAAGTAATATTTTATTTTCTAGGTTTCCGTTCAGATTTAATATTTCAAGTGATTTATTTTTGGTGTAAATTCTTTCAAAGTGTTGTAACTTTTTATAGAATATATTTATTTTTGTAAAGTGTGTATTATTTCGATCACCAGTATTTATTAAAGAGTTCCCTCTTATCCCTGTTTAAGAATCGAACGGGTTGTTTTGAATAGTCCTTCATAATAATTACCCAGTTTGTTTTGAGAGTACTTGAGAGACCTTTTACTTTTGGGGGACTGGGTGTTTTATCATTTTCTCAGAGCTTGGGTATTATTCAAGTGTAATAGATTTATGTAAAAACAAAGAGATGAGTTATGTAACTTGCCAGCCGTAATATGTGAATATGTATATATATATATATATATATATATATATATATATATATATATACACATATATATGTATATATAATACATGTATATACATATATATATGTATGTATATATATATATACATATATATGTATATATAATACATGTATATACATATATATATATGTATATATATATATGTATATATATATATGTATATATAATACATGTATATACATATATATATGTATGTATATATATATATATATATATATATATATATATATATATATATATATATACGTACAATATATATACATATATATATGTACTGTATATATATTGGGATCAAATTCACACAATTAATGTGTGTGAGTATATATATATATATATATATATATATATATATATATATATACACACACACAGACATATATGTATACATGCATTACATGCGGTATAATATAAATTATATATATATATATATATATATATATATATATGTGTGTGTGTGTGCGTGTATGTGTGTGTTTGTGTGTATATGTGTGTTGCTTATGTGTAACAACAATAATTTACGGTTGATCAACTTTACAATTGCACTTCCTGTTGTCTATTCCATGGTCGATGTTTATATTTCTTTTCAAATTTCTTTTTGATTTCGTCATTCATACAAGTTTGCTCTCCTATGATGTTTGCTATGGACTCATATTTCTGTTGTGATTTATTTGCTTCAGTACTGTCCGCTTTTTTTTTGGGGGGGGGGGGGGGTGAGGTGGGGCTATTTTTATGAAATTCTATTAATTGGAATTAAGTTATGCTAGATAATCGTTCATTTAATCTTTCATATAAAAGTATGCATATAAACTGATATCAAGAAAGCAAAATAAAAAGAAACATTTAATCTTTCATATAAAAGTATGCATATAAACTGATATCTGATATCGAGAAAGCCAAACAGGATTACAATTAAAAAGAAAAATAAGAAAAAAAAAATAAACAAATATTTATGAACGTCGGTTGGATGCAACAGTATATTTTTGAAAAGTTATGCATGTTTGAACTTCAGTAACAGATTCGAGAATATTTTACTTGTCTGATATCGCCTTGAAAAATGTCCAGCCGTATAACAACCTATAATTGTGTAATTAAACCCCAATTTCTGAACTTTCAATTCAAAATCTGCTTCCCATATTTTTCTCATAACTTTCATTTGTTTTTACAGAGATAATGCCAGAGTTTACTCAATTTTTTTATCGCTATAATAACGAATAATTTCTTATGACTAATACTATCGGTAATACTCTGATGAATAAATAATTAAAGATTTCAGAAAGTACGTGATACTGAAGAAATTTAATTCATGCCACAAATATTTCAAGCATCCATTACTTCGTTTTCTTCATTTATTTGTGTTTGGCTTTATTATTCATCTTCATCTTTATTAGACATATTTATGTTGAAAACAATGTATTTAAGATATTTTTTCCCCTAATAATTATGCTGTCCTGGTCTCTGATATATAATCGCAATGGGGCACTTCTTTTAATCTCAGTCAATGTTCCTTTGTTGGACGTACTAGGTTGGCCAACGTACCAGCCACCCGTTGAGGTGATACCGCTGTTGAGTTATTGGGTCCTTTGACTGGCCAAACAGTAAAATAATGGATGCCTCTCTCTGGTTACAGCTCGTTTTTCCTTTGCCTACAAATATACAAAATAGTCTGGCCTATTCCTTCCACATTCTCCTCCGTCCTCATAAACCTGACAACTTCGATCGAGGGGTTAACTACTGCACTGTAATTGTTCAGTGGCTACTTTCCTTTTAGTAAGGGTTATCATAAGACTCTTTAGCCATGACAAGAAGCTCTTCTAGGAGAAGGGCACTCCAAAATCAAACCATTGTCTTGGGTAGTGCAATACCCTCAGAACCTTGGTCTTCTACTGTCTTATGAAGAGTTCTCTTGCTTGAGGGTAAACTCGGGCACAGTATTTTAGATCTCTTCCTCTTTTGTTTTTCTTTTTATATATATATGAAAGATTTAATTTAATGTTGTAACTATTCGTAAAATATTTAATTTTATCTGTTCATTACTTGTCCTGAAGTTTATTTATTTCTCTTTTTCCTTTCCTCACTGAGCTATTTTCCCTGTTGGAGCCCTTGGGCTTATAGCATCATGCTTTTACATCTAGGGTTGTATCTTATCTAGTAATAATAATAATAATAATAATAATAATAATAATAATAATAATAATAATAATAAATTTGTTCGCTAAAACTTTTAAGAGGCACTGTCATATTTCTTATTCAGCTACTTCATAAAGAAAGAACCTCGTTTACAGAATGCTTCTATATTTATTGAAGGTTAGAAGTTTTTCACTGAAACGTTTGCATTGATGCCTCAAGTAACGCATTTAAATAATCTACCCAAATCTTTATATCTTGCAGATGGCAGCTCTTTTCCAACTTTTCTTCCACCACCAGGTGAATCTTCAGGGCTACAAGCTTCAAATTTCAAAATGGTTTAAGAGATTCCACGCTCTTTTTTAACGTATTCTATTTCACTGACATAAAACATTCAGAAATTTTTTACCAGAATTTCATGTGGGCATGCAAGAACTACTAAATATAGAAGTAGATTCTTATATCATCATGTACCCACAAAAGACATCTTGCATTTCTTTGTCAGAAAAATTATCTTCCTGTTCAGAAAATTTCCCTCTAATCTTTGATAACATAATATGATACAATGCATATTAATTTGGTATCCTTTTTCTATGAAAAATATTTAAATGCACAGTGGGAAGCTCTTTCAGTCCAAGATTTATCTAATACATACATGGAGTATAATAACAGCAATAATAAACGTCACAAAACCTAAAGCCATCTTTTGAACGAGAATTCAGGAGAAAACTAAAAACCAGCCAATCCTTTGACCGTGTTAATCACGAGGCCCTTGTTTTCAAACTCAGACAGCTGGGAGTAGATATGTCTTTTCTTAGTATCATTATTTATTTTTTAAGTAATAGATCACAGGGAGTTGTTGTTGATGGGCCCCAAAGTGATCATAGGAATGTGAAATCTGGTGTTCCTCAGGGTAGTGTTCTTAGCCCATTACGTTTCATACCATACTATATAAACATGACAAGTGGTTTGGCCTAGAAAACCAGCTCCAGCGCATTGCATATGCAGATGATGCTACTCTCTTTGCATAAATTGCATCTCCTGAAAGTAGATCTGGGATTACTGAATCCCTTAATAGAGATCTAGCTAAAATTAGTGCATGGTGCAAAATGTGGGTATGAAGTTGTATCCTAACAAACCTCAAAGTATAATTGTAAGTAGGTCAAGGACAGTGGCTCCTCAACATCCGGATCTCAGCATTGATAATGTTTCTTTAACTTTGTATGACTTTTAAAATTTTAGGTGTGATTCTCAACAACAAATGTACTTTTGAGAAACACATTAGGTCTGTCTCCTTCAATTGCACAAAAAAAAAAAATTGGCTTATTGAATAAGTCTTTTAAGATTTTCGGTGATCAATCTCTTCTGAAGAAGTGTTTTAATTCTTTCATTCTACCTTGTTTCGAGTATTGTTCTCCTGTCTGGTCTTCCGCTGCTGATTCTCATCTTAATTTTTTGGAAAGGAACTTACGGTCTATTAAATTTCTTATTTGATGTAAATATTAATATTTGGCCCCGTCGTTCTATTAGTTCATTATGAAGGTTCCATAAGATTTTGTTATAATTCTGGCCATCCTTCACATTCAGATCTTCCAAGACAGTTCCATCCATTTCGTAATACTAGGCATGCAGTTAATTCTAATAACCAGGCAATGAGGCCTGCATCATGAGGCTCAATACTGTGTTCTAGAAGTTTTATTCCAGCTGTGACAAAGTTGTGGAATGATTTTCCTAATCGGGTAGTTGAATCAGTAGAACTTCAAAAGTTCAAACTTGCAGCAAATGTTTTTGTTAAACAGGCTGACATAATTTTTTTTTTTTTTGTAAGCTATATATGAATTATCTGTTTTAATGCTGTTTATGTTTCTTTAAGATATCTTATTTTAGTTTTCATTTCTTCTTATATTCTGTATTTATTTCCTTGTTTCCTTTCCTCACTGGGCTAATTTTCCCTGTTAGAGAAGTTGGGCTTACAGCATCTTGTTTTTCCAACTAGGGTTGTAGCTTGACTAGTAATAATAATAATAATGATAATAATAATAATAATAATAATAATAATAATAATAATAATAATGTCACTTCATACAATTGTTGTTCAGGCTCATCAGTAACGCATTGAATCTCGAAATAGACAACGCGCAGTTTTTTCTTATCTTAAATACACTATTTTGTCGTATAACTAATAGGGTTCTTCTATCAAAAATGCCTCTAGAACCTCTACTCTTTGGATTTATTTTGCCAAGACTTATAGGCTAGTTGGCCATCGGTCCCACATGATGGAACCACCGAAGAAAAACTTTGATTAGTACTTTCTTCTCTGCTAAACAATGTTTCTACCATTTCTTCTATTATCTCCTCGTTTTTCACTTTTCCAATTTTTGTCACGCGACAGTTTAATTTAACACAGCGACACACTCACATGCTATGTGTGTCTGTATGTATAAACTTTTAAGTCATATGTTGTGTATATATATATATATATATATATATATATATATAAAACATATATATATGTATATAAACAAATATATAAATATATACATATATATATATATATATATACATATATATATAAACAAATATATATATATTTATATATATATGTGTGTGTATATAGATATACATAAATATATAATATGCACACCCACATATATATACAGTACATATATATATATATATATATATATATATATATATATATATACATATAATATATATGTATATATAAAAATATATATATATATATATATATAGAGAGAGAGAGAGAGAGAGAGAGAGAGAGAGAGAGAGAGAGAGAGAGAGAGAGAGAGAGAGAGAGAGAGAGAGCATTAACAAGAAAATGACGAACACGAATAGCATGCAAATTTTCCTGGAATGCTTTCCCTGAAGCAATCGAATAAATTATCGCTTCACTTACATGTTTTGATGCAATGAGAGATGTCTTCAGGACCTGTGCCTTTACTCCATCATCACAGCTCTCGCCATATTAGTGATCAACGCTTTCACTCCACTCATGCAACTTTTGCAACCTGCAAATCGAAGTTACACTGGGAAACCTTCTTGTTAAATTGCACTAAAAATAAGTCTCTCGTTACTTCCTTTTCGTTTCAGGACTGAAGCCCAGGTAACACCAAATAGGAGCGGGGACATGGATGGGGAAAATAGATAGAAAACAAGGAACGCCCATCAACGAATGTACTGTGATGCACCGCCTTTCCTGTCCAGGAACACACCTTTTAATTGCATATGCCGTAAGTAATTACCGTGTACGACTTTCCCATTATCAATAAGTGACGCATGCCATTAACCGGCTTTCATGTTGTGATGTCCGAAAATGTAGCTAATAACAGCAGAAAGAGAAAGTGTTAGAGGCTAAAATTTCATGGCACAAGGTTGATTTTCGACCTTACTGTAACAATAAACTGGAAATTGAGCATTTTCGGGGACTTCCCAGTATACAGGAAATGATAAACAGCCAAAATTACGAAGTAAAGGTTCGAGGGACTTCTAGTACCAAGTAAATGACGCATTTGTCAATAGAATTCCCCTTGTATTTATATCTTTAATTCTAAACGTACGACATAATCAAAGAACATATCTTCTTTAAGTTATACTCTTACGTTATTCGGAATTTGTTTGAAAGAGGACAAGAATATGAAAGTGTAGTACGTTGACCTACATTCCAAATTAATAGGTTAAATGATTTGATCATAGAATCTGGCGCTGACAATATGGTTGACTTCGCTGGACAGTTTAATGAAGCGGGGCCTTTCAATGCATGACCTACGTGTAGTATTCCCTAAAAACAAGATTCAAATATATACAGTTAAAGAAATATGAAGTGCGTGTTTTATGAAGACTGGGTGGCCATCGTACATAAATAAAAATATTGTTCTTGAATTTCAAAAAATAATCTACCATGATCGTCACTGAGCTGGAAAAAACAATTGAGTTGCCAGGTTTTCCAAATGAGAAAGGCCAACGTCTGATCAACTGCAGCTTTAAAAGGCCAACCTATTAGTAGAAAAAGGCCTAAAATAGAGCATTTAAGGCTAACCAATTTCAAAAAGGCCAAATTTAGGTATCTAGCACGAAAAAAAAGCCTCATTAGGAATTTTTTTTTTTTGGGCCCGAAAAAAGCCAACCTGGCAACTCTGCAGTCAGCTATGGCAGTGAGCAACGAGTATTTCTAAAAGAAGGCAAGCTTAGTCTGGATTAAGGTTTGCGAAATATATTTCTTTTATCGAACCTTTATTGGCGGTTTATATGTATTTTTGTACGTATGACTGAAAATATATATTCTTGTATCTTGATGTATATATTTCATGCTTATTCATGTACCTATGTTAGTGATAGATTTCTTAAGGAAATTATACACAAAGGGAAAATAAACTCCAAAAGAACTAACGAACGATTGAAATAATATTCCAAAAAAAATAACAACATTAAAATAGATATTTCATAAATAAACGATAAAAAGAGACATTTCAATCTGTTCAATACGAAAACTACACCCCCCCCCCCCCCACACCCCAAGAAAATGAACTTGACAATATTATACTCCCCTACATTTCAGCTTTGATTAGGTTGATTTATTTATGCTTAAATAGTGAATAAACTGACTTTTACTTGTGTTTCTGTCCGTCTCATTAAATATGACACTGCACAATTACTGGTAGAATGCAGTAACAATGAGGAAAATCTTATTAGATCCATTTAAAATGTTTTCTATAAATTTAATGGCGCTGAGGCAACCATTGCTTTTGATGAAACCTGTAACAAAGAGGGTCTCTTTCCGAAATAATAATAATAATAATAATAATAATAATAATAATAATAATAATAATAATAATAACTATTATAATAATAATAATAATAATAATAATAATAATAATAGTGGTAATAATAATGGTAATAATAGTATTATTATTAATAATAATAACTAGATTAATAATAATAATAATAATAATAATAATTATAATAAATAAAATAATAATAATAATAATAATAGTAATAATAATGATGATATTATTATTAATAATAATAATAATAATAATAATAATAATAATAATAATAATAAAACAGGTGTTATTATAATTCCGAAATCTTAAAGTGCCAGCTCAGAATAGTATTTTATTGGATTCAGTAGTGCCTGAGTACCACTAAGTCTTGTACTCATACCCAGTTGTGGTGATAAGGGCAGCGGCGTTGCCGTCTGTCACAGATTTAAAAAGAAAAAAAAATCTTATCTTCTTTCCAACTAAACATCACTGTTCCCTGATAAAGTTAAGACTTATATGCGAAGCAGGCCTAGAATATGCGTATGCGTTCATAATTTCAACACCGCAAATATTTATTCACACATGAACGGTGCTGCTGCTCCCTTCTTTTTTTATTTTTTTTATTTTTTTTTTTTTCTTTTTTTATTAGGCACTTGGTCACGGCTTTTAGGATATGACTTTGAACTCATCACAGCAGTAGAACTGTGCAACTTTTTTGGAACCATAAGACGTCAACGACATAGACAACATATCCTTAAGCTTTCCTTAGCTATTAGTAATGTCCGACAAAGTCGACATTGTTTTTCCCACCAAACTCAACGCAAACAAAGGCCACTGGCCATTGGCTTTCCGCCCTCTTTATGAGATCAAGCTATTGCACAGCACTTAAATTCACTATTACGCTTCTCTACACCTTTACAACCCACGATGAAAAAAATTCTATGTTAAAAAGAAGGCCTGAAAACCCAACTGTTTACAATGGCTATGTGATAATGATTATGCAACTCACACAATAGTGCTTACATACAGGTACTTGACGAAACACTGTGCCTTGGATTTTCAAACAGTTACAGTATTGTATGAAATACCAACATCTAAAAAAAACGATAAGATGGTCAGCTAATGCTTTGGAGAAACTATGATTTAATGAACATAAGAAAACCAAGTGGTTCTTCTCGCCATAGTGTGTTGAACAGATGAAGATTAGGTTAAAATCTTTTTTTTTTATTTTTTTTGATAAGCTGTTAGGTCGCAAAAAAAGGCTTTGACTAATCGAAGGTATTATTTCATCCTTACAATAAATTCACGTTGATTAAGATGTAAATGATAATAGTAAAATAACTGTAAAACGGTTAGTGAACCCTTTACAAAATACCAATAGAAACGAATAATCATGCATATCATATGGTCACCTTCAACGTGGTTTCAATGTCTTAAAAATATGGTAATTTTCAAGTCTGCCTTCCTTTGGATAATTTCTGCGTTCGCAATAAAAACAAACTTTAAAAGTGGTCTGTAATGTTCATAGTGTCTAGCAGTCACATTTTTTTTCAATTCTTAACAGGAATATCCCACAGTAATTAACTAAATAAACGATCATGTTTGTCTTTATGAAGTAGGCAATTTGGGGATTGAAAATCATGTAAGTGCTATAGAAGATGAAGTTAAATATAATAAGATCATGAGATACAGTTTCATTGGTGGTTTAAAACTCTTGCAAAAGCTCTGCAATACTAATTATTTCCTTAAAAGAAACCCCATTACACTTTCTACAGTTGATAATGATTACAAAAGTACTTACATATGTGATAGTTGGAAAAGAACACAGCAAATTACTTTCATAAATTATAATATGAGTCTGTGACTATGCTAATAACATAGTGAAGGTCTGTCACATTATCTTTACAGTCATCCCCAATATTTATATATCCATCTTTTTTCCACTCTACATTAACTTTCTTAATGACTTCCAAAATCACTATATTCATACCTCGATTAAAATCATATCTTCCTCTTTCCTCTCTTATCCAGGACAATCCATTCATTTTCAGTCGTCATCTCTGCCGTCTATCAATAAGTCACCGGGCAAAACCAATCTCTTTTCCTATCAAGGATTTGCCACTGATGCAGATTTTGATCGTATTGCGGAAAGTATTGGATTCCCTGCTTTTAACGCAATGAGATGTTTGCTTGGGTACAAAGAAAATCTTGTGCATTCTTTTTCAATCTCACTGAAGGATTCCCATCGCACTATTTTGGGCGTCATACAAAATAAGGAAAAACAACCAGTGATCAAAAGAATATGATGAGCAAAAGAATACGATAGTTTAAAATTTAATGATAGAAATTAAGTATATTTATTGAGATCTCAAGGCATAGAGTACATGGATCCGGTTTGCATAAACTGCTTTCGATTTCATTCACTCCTAGTTTTTTTTTTTTTTTTTTTTTGCAAGAAGACTGGAATTACTGCCAGCTCTTTGCTTAGACCCCATCCATAACGTTTGAAATGCTTCCTGAAGGCTAAAATTACAGACAGATATCTCTCTCTCTCTCTCTCTCTCTCTCTCTCTCTCTCTCTCTCTCTCTCTCTCTCTCTCTCTCTCTCTCTCTTAAATATTATAGTTTTTTACCTAAGGGATAAATATACATGAAATGGAGGTTGCCAATACGTTTTAACAAGATACCTTGAACGCAAGGATAACTAGAGTAATAATATGTTGGCTTTGAATTGCTAATTAAATCCATATAATAGTTTTGACAAACAATTAACTTGGATTAAGTATTCATATCTTATGGAATTACCACCTACTGGAAGATCTGTAACACTCCCATAAATAACACTATCATAATCAGGGAATGCCAAATCACAATATGGTAGAACATCTCTCAATTCACTCAGGGAAATTTGAAGAAGTGGTAGAACTCTGAATCTTATTGAAATGTGCTGAATAGTTTTCAGACTTTCATACCCTGGAGAAATGCTCTCCCAATTTCTTTGTAACTTCATTGGGCTTTGTAATTTCGTTGAGATACTACCGTTAGAGAGTTAAGGAGGTCCTTTGACTGGCCAGACAGTACTTCATTGGATCCTTCTCTCTCGTTACGGTTCACTTTCCCTTTGCCTACACATACACTGAATAGTCTGGCCAATTCATTACAGATTCTCCTCTGTCCTCATACACCTGACAACACTGAGATTACCAAACAATTCTTCTTCACCCACGGCACAGTAATTGTTCAGTGGCTACTTTCCTCTTGGTAAGGGTAGAAGAGACTCTTTAGCTATAGTAAGCATCTCTTCTAGGAGAAGGACACTCCAAAATCAAACCATTGTTCTCTAGTCTTGGTAGTCCCATAGCCTCTGTACCAAGGTCTTCCACTTTCTTTGGTTAGATTTCTCTTGCTTGTGCGTACACTCGGGCACACTATGCTATCTAATTTCTCTTATTGTTTCGTTAAAGTTTTCATAGTTTATGTGGGAAATATTGATTTCAATGTTGTTACTGTTCTTAAAATATTTTATACTTCCTTGTTTCCTTTCCTCTCTGGGCTATTTTCCCTGTTGGAGCCCCTGGGCTTATAGCATCCTGCTTTTCCAACTAGGGTTGTAGCCTAGCAAGTAATAATAACAATAATAATAATAATAATAATGACCAGGGAATATCAAGTCACAGTATGGTAGAGCATCTCTTAATTCCCTTAGGGAAATTTAAAGAAGTGGTAGAACTTTGAATCTTTTGGAACTGTGCTGAATAGTTTACTGACTTTCAAACCCCGGAGAAATACTCTCCCAATTTCTTTGTAACTTCATTGGGCTTTGTAATAAGTATAAGCACTTCACTATTCAGAAGAAACAAATAATATCGTCGATGTTTTAGGCATGTCTAATAGCAATTATTATTATTATTATTATTATTATTATTATTATTATTATTTGCTCAGCTATAATCTTAAATGGGAAAGCAGGATGCTATAAGCCCGGGTGCTCCAACATGGAAAATAGCCCAGTGAGGAAAGGAAACAAGGAAAAATAAAATATTTTAAGAACAATAACATTAAAATAAATATTTCCAAAATAAACTTTAAAAACTTTAACAAAACAGGAGGAAGAGAAATTATATAGAGTGCCCGAGTGTACTCTCAAGCAAAAAAACTCTAACCCAAGACAGTGGAAGGCCATGGTACAGAGGCTATGACATTACCCATGAATAGAGAACAATGGTTTGGTTTTGGAGTGTCCTTCTCCTAGAAGAGTTGCTTACCATAGCTAAAGAGTCTCTTTTACCCTTACCAAGAGGAAAGTGACCACTGAACAATTACAGTGCAGTAGTTAACCCCTTGAGAGAAGAATTGTTTGGTAATCTCAGCGTTGTCAGGTGTATGCGGACAGAGAAAAATATGTAAAGAATAGGCCAGGCTATTTGGTGTATGTGTATGCAAAGGGAAAATGAACCGTAAGCAGAGAGAAGGATCCAATGTAAAACTGTCTGGTCAGTCAAAGACCCCATAACTCTCTAGCGGTAGTATCTCAACGGGTGGCTGGTGCCCTGGCCAACCTACTACCAATTTGGATAGAATTTTGGAGAGAAGCATTTCCATACTGAGGGCATTTTTTCAAACTACGATATTTTTATACAAAGCGTATTCGAAAAGCTGATGAATGTCTTTTAGAATTTCATCGAAAGAACTAAATAAATATTGAGAGGACCATTTTTTAAAGAAAAAAAGGGACT
>NC_090761.1:3842868-3860368 GCF_036898095.1 Palaemon carinicauda
ATTATCAGATAAAAAGGATGACAATAATTATGATAAAGTATACTAACTGGCAACTTTACCGGGACTTGGTGGCAAAACGTTCTTCTCTCAAAGATCAGTGTTCGTCCTAAGGCTGCGACTATGATTAATGGCGGGGGACGGGAGTCATGGCTCCTGCCCTAATATTACTGACTGGCAATGAGGATATTAGGGCAAACTCCCCCCCCCCCCCCCCACTAGTAGTAGGCTATTGCTGGTAATTCATTAGTTGGGTAAATAATGTTACGTCTGTATCGTTGGTCGAAACTGAAGCCAAAGCTGAAGTAGAGACCGAACGGTCGATTCATAAATGCGAATATCAGAATTACCAACCCACCCAACTTCCCTGTTAATTTAGGTCCATTCATGGTTGATTATGTGTAATGTTACAAAGATTTTTTTCACACTGCTTGAAATATATTTAGGTAATGTTGGTAATTCTGGTTTGAACAAAAATTTTATAATTTTTTCGTTTCTTTAGTTTGCAGTAGTTACTATTCTTTGAAATAATTACTATTAAATTATTTTTTCTCTTATGATTCTTATATATATCATATATATATGATATGTGTGCATCATGTGTTAGCTTATTTTGCTTGATAGAGCTTTCAATGTTGGAAAAAAATAGGTTTTTGAGATACGCGTTGTAGTTGACAGTAAGTGAATTTCGAACGAAATCCACTGAAATTTGATGCATCAATTTTGACACGCAAAACAAAGTCACGAGAATCTTAAAAGTGATTGATTTTCAATATCACAACTATGCATGAAACTACTTTTAAAATGTTGACAAATTTCTTTATATCAGTTTTTTTAGTCGATATGTACAGACCAAATTATACTATCAAATATCATTCCTTGGAATTTAGTATCTTTCAATTTAAAATGCAGAATAGGTTCCTTGCAGATACTCCTGGAAAATCAAGCAGTCTTTGATATAGAGAAAGAAAACTGAAAACCGTTTCTCTGAACACATTTACCATCGAAGTAACAGAGCTTTGCAAATAATTGCATGCTTAGAAAGCCCTATGTGATGAAACACAGGAAGCAAATTTATAAGCCATTAATAAAACCTTGTTTGGTGGAGAGACAGATTCTACTATAGTTTCAATGGGACACTGCCTTGTGGGATTCAGTCTTCCAATTCATATGCATCTTACATGGAAATGTCAGTTCTGACCTGAATCATATTACCTCATATTCTCATCTCGTCAAGTTTTATAAAACCAAGTCAAGTCACCACGTAGTATCATAGGCTTTTTCCAAATAAAAATTTAATCCTGTTGTCTCACAATGGATAGAGTCTATTCAGTTTGATTTGAGTAATTAAAAAAAAGATATTATTATTATTATTATTATTATTATTATTATTATTATTATTATTATTATTATTATTATTAGCCAAGTTACAACCCTAGTTGGAAAAGCAAGATGCTATAAGCCCAAGGGTTCCAATAGGGAAAAATAGCCCAGTGAGGAAAGGAAATAAGGAAATAAATAAATGATGAGAACAAATTAACAATAAATCATTCTAAAAACAGTAACAACGTCAAAACACACATAAGTATATTGATTCTTGCTGTAATGAAAATGATTGGAATAGATTCCTGATAGAAGAAGCAAGACAGAAAATATGACTGATTGCAGAAGAACGACACGGTTAAGAAAAAAGAAGTGGCTGCAGGGATGGATTGTTTATACTGAAACTGCTTTTAATAATCTTATAACTGGAAGTTAAAGCTGTTTATGTCATATCATATGGAATGGATCTCATCAATTATAAATATATTCAATGATGAATGTGTAGAGTATAGGGAATATTTACAGGCAATTAAACGTTTTATGCCAGGAAAATGTGTAAATTCACTAGAAGAATGGCTGGTTCAGCATAGATGCGATACTGCGACAATACCCTTTCTCTTTGACTGTTTAATTTGTTATATATAGAAGATAATGTACTAAATGATGATCGAATCAGGGAAGAGGGACTCAAAATATAGGGGATATGATATATTGTAAAAGAAATCGAAGATGGTTGTCTTCATGTGAAGAAAATTGGAATTTTGAATGACAGCAAAAAATGTCAAAGTAGTTTGCATAGCATTTGAGGAGAACGAAAGTCAAAACATGTCAGAAATGTTGAAATATGTAAGTGTTAAAGGATACCAGCATAGGTGATAAAGGGAATCAAAAGGCTTCACGGTTGTTTAGTATCATGTGGGATGACAATATGGTGAAAAGAATCTATATTTTAGAATTCCTCTTAGATGAAATTCTGGAAAAGCCGAATAAGTGCTTAACACACCACGCAAGATGACCCTAGTTATTGCTAAAAATTTATTGAGAACTTTTTTCCAAGCATTAAGAATATTAAAATGGTTGTCTTCATGTGAAGAAAATTGGAATTTTGAATACCAGAAAAAAATTTCAAAGTAGTTTGCAAAGCATTTGAAGAGAACGAAAGTCAAAACATTAAAAATCTTGAACTATGTAAAAGTCTTAAGGATACCAGCATAGGTAATATTAAGATGATCACATTGAAAAGAAGATTCCTGTATTGTAAAGCTGTTTTGAAATTACAATATCCAGATATGATACTAAAATAATAACTTTTTAAATTTTCCTTAGATTGTTCATGATTTGAGCAAAGATTTTTTTTTTTTTAAATATATCTATCATCTCTCTGCTAGTTGGTAATTTCATGTTCTTATATAGGTAACTACTTCTGCACAAAATATGAAAAAAATGTCATGTAATTATTGTATATATTTCTTATTCATTTTTTAATTTAGATATTTTGGCTGTTTTCAACTTTCTCTCTGTCATACGTCGTTCTGAAGTATAAACATTCACTTTTACCCTCAAAACATTTGGTCAACATATAACAGGTAAAGTATCCCAAAACCAATTTCGCTTTGCGTCCCCGATTTACCACATGAGCAAATTTTGATCGGATTTCGAAAATTATTGAATTTCCTACTTTATGAGATTACGTTGCTCTTGCACAACCAAAAAGGAGAACCCAGTGCTCATTGAATCGCATTCGGAATGTTGAAATACTCCATCGGTAAAGATGTTTGTTGCTCTTTATGTTTCTTTCCAGATCTTTTGCTTTTCTGAGGGAAGAGATTACGCCTTTACATTAAAACTTAAAAGCAGCATGTTCTTGAAACATGCACAAGGGGAGATAAAACAAAGAACACAATAAAATTAATTTTCAAATAAATCAGTAATGCTCCATACTTATGAAGGTTGTTTTGAGTTGTCTAAGCTTTGATTTAGGCAATGAATTCTATATAACTAACATGACTTAAAAATTTAGCGTCATAAAGCTGAATTTTCATGAAAAACAGTCTACCTGCCGCAGAAAAAGGGAAAGGACTCAAAGTTCCATATTTTCTAGGAGGAATTGGTGAAATTCTAAACCACTGGGGAACGTTAGTAGTGGTATTCTCAGAAATAACAATAGGGCTTAGGTATGCCAGGTAAAAATATACCTTGCTATAATAAGGAAGAAAATGAAGTCATGTCTTGTTATGAATTTCGAGAGGAGATTAACCAGATTCTCAATGATAGCTAGTAAGCTCAAAAATAATTCTGTAAAGCAAGTAGTTTACTACCAGGTATAAGAAATTATACGTATCATACATGCAACATTTTTGTTTACAAAAAAAAAAAATCATTAAATTAAATCTAAATTATAAATGAATTAATATAAACTATATAAGAAATTAGTATGAAATATGATTTGAAGTTTTTTTAATTCTTAGAATATTTTCATGGTTTGAAACAGCTTTACTTCCTCGCCTGCATGTAAATAGGGATATGAAAAAACTTTAGTTGTAAAATTATGACAATATAATTGATTAACTACGACAGCAGGCATTGAATTTATTTAAAGAAAAAAATAAAAAAGAATATACCAATGTAAGAAATAACATTTAATGTACTCAATTTAAACACTATGGAAAAATATTACTACCTGTTGCAAGTAAACTGGGGCTAATTGAAGAAAATTAAAACTACCAGACCACGTAAAACATATATCCAATCTGGATAAACATATCCCCCCCAAAAAAAATGTGTTTTAGCCTTCAAATAGCGATATAATAAAATATAAATCTTTGTCAGATTTATAACCAATTAAATGAAAATATATCTAAATAAAGTCCATACCAACCCTTAAAGGGTAATAAAAAATAACAACAAGAGAGAGCAACGGCAATGACTGTAATAAAAACAAGAAAAATACTTTGACAAAATAATCATTAAAGATTTAATATAAATGATGAAATCATGGCCGAGAGGAAGGATTATTTACAAAGAGGCAACACAAAGGCCTCAGAGATATAATACAGCTACATTAAACATACTAGCCTAAAATATGTTTGGTACTCACCCTATCAATCCATGCAGGAAGATTATGGAGATGGCCGAGGCATAAGTAGGTAAGTACGATGAAAAATGCCTGGGATCCGGATGATTATCATTTCATCACCATCATCATCTCCTCCTAGACCTATTGACACAAAAGGCCTCATTTAGATTTCATCAGTCTTCTCTGTCTTGAGCTTTTAATTCAATACTTCTCCATTCATCATCTCCTACTTCGCGCTTCATAGTCCTCGGCCATGTAGATCTGGGTCTTCCAACTCTTTTAGTGCCTTGTGGAGCCCAGCTCACCGTTTGATGAACTAATCTCTCTTGGGGAGTGCCAAGAGCATGCCCAAACCATCTTCATCTACCCCTCATCATGATCTCATCCACATATGGAACTCGAGTAATCTCTCTTATAGTTTCATTTTTAATCCGGTCCTGCCATTTAACTCCCAATATCCTTCTGAGGGTTTTTTTCTCAAATCTACTAAATCTATTGGAGATTGTATCATTGTCATACCATGACTCATGCCCAGGGAGTAACACCGATCTCACTAAACTGATATATAACTTGATCTTTATATGTAATTTCTGGCGATTTGATTTCCAAATTTTACTAAACCTAGCTATTGTCTCATTTACTTTTGCGAATCTTTCACTAAACTCTAATTCTAAAGACCCTGTATTGGAGATCATAGTTCCTAACTACTTAATCCTATGGTTATTTACTGCTAAATTCCAGAGGATCGGAAATGAATGTTTTTTTTCAATACTCTTATATTAACTGTTACTTCAGAAAACTATTTCTGAACTTTAGAATAAGGGCCATTTTTGATGAAGGGGGAGTACTTACAGGTAATAAATATAGAATTTAGACAACAAAAGAGTTCAGAGAATTGGAAATGGCGAGTGGAAGGGATTTTAGGATGTTCTTGATTTTTTCTTGTCAGGGGAGCTGTTGGCAGTGCCAATTCCCCGACACTGGTTGGACTCCACCTTTCCACGTTTCGCACAGAAGATATGATAACGCAGCTCATTAACATCACAGGTGGTGGAGGAAGATGCATACATTCGACAAACAAAGTCTTCAAGCTGTTCAAACAGTTCTGACGATACATCCCATGCTTCACCAAGATGCTTGAAGGCTTGTTGGTAGGTTTCCTTTGCTTTCATTTGCTTTAGTGCACTTAGCTTGCCACGACCAGCAAATGCACTAACCGTGTCGCAACCAGTGAGAGCGTGTAAGCCTATGAGGCTTTGACAGACATCTTCTCCAATAGCACTTGCAAGTTTTGTTATATCTATATATCGAGTACGGTTACTTGTCACGCACTTCTGATATAATGGGCATTGTATCACACTACTGAACGAAAGACTCTGTATGAGGACATCAGTATCTTCTGCAGTGATAATGGCAGATCTATGTCCATCTTCAGATGCATGCTTGGCATGTAAAAAGACCCTTGTATCAGCTTCCTCTTGTGTTGAGATCAGCAATTCAATCTCACTGAAGTTATCTTTGGTCAGAAGATAAAACTTTTCCCCACAGGTTGTATATATATACTTATCATTCACCTTAATTCTATTTGCAGGCTGCTTACATTGCTCTACAAAAAACTCTATAAGACGCATTTTGTTTTCAGAGCTGCACAAAAACTTTCTCCATTGAAGAATGGTATGACCAGGTGCAATGTTCTTCCACTGTGTGGCACCAGCAGAACCTCTGTTACACCTTTCAGCATTTTTATTGATGTTTCTCAATACACTTCAAACACGATATCAATTCGCTTACTGTGGGCACCTTCTCGAAAAACCTGAGCAAGCACAGAATCGGCAAGCATGCGAAGGTTTTTCCATCACCTTTCATTTTCTGAACCAGGCTCATTCCATTAATTATACATACTGATGGCTCTGGCATAGTTTCAGCTGATGCAGTATTCTTTTCCAATTCCCGGGCAAGTGCAGCTTTGTTTGTTTTTCGCAAAGTTCCATCAGTATTTGACAGAGCCCATGGCAAAGGCCCCAGTGGATGTGCAAGAACATCTTTGATGCACAGTTGTCTACTTTCAGCGACAATTATCATATGGCCAAACAAGTTTTTGTCTGCCTTCAGAATCACTTCCTTATTGGCTGTCTTATTGCTGTGTTGCTTTTTCTTTATATGTGAGAAACTTTTTAGATTCTGCTTCTTCATAGCATCATGGAATTTAGTTGAGGGCGGATGAGTCTCCAAACAATCCTACTTAAATGTCTTGTAGGCTTCTTCTCCAACACTATGAGCTCTGAGAAGGTCACTTTCTATATCAGGTGGTACCAGGACACCCGTAGACAAGCAGACCAAATCCTTTTGACCTTGACTTATTGGATCTATCCAACTTTTCTCCATTAGTTCTACACAGGCTTTCACATCAGCCTCATCTTTTTTAATTCTAGGCATTTGTAAGTCTGAGTGACAGACCTTTGAGGAAGAATCGTTACCTACCAAGTGTCTTGGCTGCCTACGATATAAACTCCTGTATTCTGACGTAAGGTAGTATCTCCTGACGACCTCTAGCTTAAGACTTTGGTCCCCCCCCCCCCCCCCAGGTCTATGTGTCCTTGTTCACCGTTTCTTCGATGGTTTGATCCACTGGAATTTTTCCAAAGGTATTTTTGGACTCAAGCTGAACTGAGAAACCACCTTGAATAAAATGTTGATAAACATCTGGATGGAAGTGAATATTTATTCTTTATTCTAAATATATCTTATAGTCAAACTTATCTAACTTAAATAGCCTTAACACATTTAAACCCAATAAGGTGTAGTGATATCCAATAATAATCACGATACGGTACATAACTTCAGTTATGTAAAGGATTCCATCATCATCAATATGATTTAGGAGTAAGTGACTTAAACTAACTGACTTCAATGGAAACTCTGAAAAGAGTAAAGATTGCACATTATGATTGAGAATCTTACCTACATCATCAGCATTCCGGAAAAAATGAAAATTCTGAAAGGAATATCTTTAAAAATGTCTTCAACTGCTGCAAATCTGAAGAAAAACTCAATTTAAATACAGTAGTCTTATCTTCTAACATTATCATGGGTTCACACACCAATTATAGACAGAAAACACCCACTTTTACAACAAATTACAAAGGTTGTGAAAATAGAATAAAATAAAATAGATAAAAACAAATAAAAAATAATAGCGAAAACTTTGAGTGGCCTAAAAATATATTAAGCTACTCCGTTGAAGAGGTTATCACATATAAATGTAATTATAAGGACCCAATCAACGAATTGGTACTAAAAATGTTTTGCCACCAGATGTGGTACCGATATCTTGTCTGGCTCATGGACTATATAGCACTCGCTGATATTGCAGTGTATATTACTGTACCATACGTACAGTGAAATCACTATGGTAGAGCTTAACTGTACTGTAACTGTTGCTGTTTTCGTTCAGGCGACTCGACTACTTCGACAATTCACTGCACACGTAGCCTACATTTATATAATGTACAGTATTTTAGAGTACAGGACATAGTTAATAAATATTTTTCTATAGAGTATATATATACCCAAGACTAAAGAACAATGGTTTGATTTTGAAGTGTCCTTCTCCTAGATGAGCTGCCTAGCATAGCTAAAGAGTCTCTTCTACCCTTACCAAGAGGAAAGGAGCTACTGAACAATTACAATACAGTAACCCCTTGAGTGAAGAAGAATTGTTTGGTAATCTGTGTTGTCAGGTGTATGAGGACATAGGAGAATATGTAAAGAATAGGCCAGACTATATATTTTAGATATAGTCACATTTTATATGACAACCACTAAACATTTTGGTACGAAGCTTTACGCACCAATTTTGAAAAATGGAACAATTCCTGAAGTGTCGTCTCATACACAGTGCTGTAACCCGGTAATAATATTTATCCCATTTTCTACTTCAATGGGTTAGACGATTAGAAGATAGTAATAAAAGTATCGTTAGTAATGTTGTAATCATTGCGTAAACGCATTATATATATATATATATATATATATATATATATATATATATATATATATATATATATATATATATATATATATATATATATATATATATATATATATATATATATATATATATATATATATATATATATATATGTATATATATACATGTGTATATATATATATATATATATATATATATATATATATATATATATAATACAGCCACTATAATTTGCTTGCTATGAACAATCAAATCAGATATCCGCTGATTTGCTTGTATTTCAATCATCGTAAGATAGTAAACAAAGTAGCATAAGACTGACATTACTATACTCTCCCTTTGTTCACTATGGAGAATAGATCCTCACGAAAATATATTGCCAAATATAAACTAACAAGCTGTAAATGAAAGCGAGAAAACAAACAATATTCATAGCTGCTATTCTGCTTGGAATCTAGGAAAGCTGTGTCAGTAACTGGAGGAAACAATAACGAAATTTAGTGGGAACCTGTGAATGTGCAAATCGTGTAATTAAAAGTAAATGCCGATTTTAGACAATAACACTACAAAATGTCTGAAAACTGAGAATATAGTTTTCTTATAACACGATAATAATTTTCTAAGCTTTATAATCAAGCATCACAGAGCTAAATAAAATATTATCATGCATGCCAACATGAATAAAATTCCGGTTAACTTCTGTATGCGATTTAACTCAATAGGAAATGAAATATGAGAGAAGTATTTCATATAATACTATTGAAATTAGTATTCGAATTGTAAAATGACAGATCAAGTAATAATTGTTTCTTTTTAGGGAATATGACAATATATCCTTCGGTAGCACCCTCCAGGGTCCTTTCTTGGGAGAGAGAGAGAGAGAGAGAGAGAGAGAGAGAGAGAGAGAGAGAGAGACCTTCTGATGTTGCTGTGCTATAATCAGCGGAATTGGAAAGCATAAACGTAAACAATGGTAAAGATTATATTTCGTTATGTTTTGATCATAAATAAGATAATAGAATTTGAATAATATGTACCAACCGTGTTTCACACAATTGTACATAATTCCTTTCGTATATATTATGCTTGTATCTTCGCTCCTCCCTAGCACTAAAAAGAACCTGAATGATCATGTCTCCGGTTTTGCTCTGTATCATTGTCTGTCTCTCGAACATGTCACGTCCTGTTGCCTTGAGGTTTTGTATATAAAGCAGAGTGTTCCTTAATAAATAACTCAGTCGTTTCCAATCTGCCTTTGAGTTCACACCCTTACTCGGCACCGTCACATTGGTGACCCCGGAGTGACCACTGCCTTCCACCCCCACCTCCCTCGCCCCTCCATCGTTGGTACTATGACGGAGACAGACTCTACTGCAGTTGGCGCCGCGGCCGCACCATTGAAACTTTCACCGTTCGCCAGCAGAGAAGCGTTCGCTTGGTTTCAACGCGCTGAAGTCCACTTTCGTATCAGGGGCGTGACTCGCTCAACCAACAAAGCGGATTATGTTCTCGCGGCGATACCCGAGGACACCTTCCCAGAAATATCCGACTGGCTTTGTGAACAAGGAGACACCCCAATAGCGTATGACGCCCTCAAATCATACCTTCTGCAGCAGTACTCGCCGTCGCCAGCCGCCCGTATAGCAAAGCTTTTTCAGCTCTCGCAACAACCGTTGGGGGACCAAAGGGCTTCGCTTGCTCTCAGGGAAATGACCAGTATCACTCGCCTTCAACCTGCCGCAGACCGCTCTCCTCGCGAGGTGAACCTACTCCTTGCCCTTTGGATACGCCGTTTACCTGAACCTGTGCGCGCTGCCATACCCGATGTCGATAGTTTACCCATAAAGGACTTGATGACCAAAGCCGACGCCCTTATGGACAGCCACTTCAAGACCTCCATCAACGCCTCCACCCCTGACGACAAGGATGCCTATTCAACGTCAACCGAAGCTGACATGAATGCCGTAGGACATACACGCCTACCCCGTGACGTGCCGAAGCGGCGACAAAGCCGCCCACCACCCACCAATCGCTCGCACCCCAACGAACGACTTCTACAGCCACTTACTACCTCCCATCCGCCGCAGTTTTGCTAGTACAACTTCAGATTCGGGGCAACCGCGAAGAACTGTGCCAATGATTGTCAGTGGCCAAAAAACGTGTAAGTAGGCCATCGCTTGTGGCGGTGGCCTCCCATGTTTCTAATCTTTTCTTTTTACAGGATGCAGGAACGGGCGTGCGATTTTTGGTAGACACGGGTGCTTGGCGTTCTCTTTTGCCAAGGAAACTCTTCAAGGCACAACGTAGTCTGTCTACATCTGCCGACGTCCGCTTGGTAGCTGCCAACGGATCTGCGATACCCACGTACGGTTACGAGAGCCTCACATTATCGTTCGGAAACGGTAAATTCAACTGGAAGTTTCTCGTTGCTGACGTCACAATGCCAATCCTCGGTGCGGATTTCCTCTCTCATTTCCACCTTCTGGTCGATGTCGCCCACCGACGATTGGTCAACGCAGACTCGTACTTGTCAACACCTCTTCAACCCGCCCCCTCTAACCTCGCTCTCCACATCAGCGCACCCACGGATGCCTACGCCCACCTCCTCACGTCGTACCCGGAAGTTTTCCGTCCAGAACTTCGCCAAACGCCCACGGTTCCTGCCAAGCACGGTATTTATCACCATATCAAGACGACGGGACCCCCAGTCTTCGCAAAATTCAGACGTCTGGCACCGGAACGATTGGCAGCCGCCAAACAGACGTTCGCCGAAATGGGAGAAAATGGCCCTTTGCCAAAAGGCCTCCAGCCCATGGTCGTCACCCTTACACATCGTTCTGAAGAAAGACGGCTCCCTCCGTCCGTGCGGGGATTACAGGCGCCTGAACATGCAAACAGAACCGGATCACTACCCCCTCCCAAACATTGCCGATGTAACTTCCTACCTGCACAAAGCGAAGGTTTTCTCTACGCTCGACCTCCTGAAGTGGTATTATCAGGTGCCTATGAACCCAGAAGACATCCCCAAGACCGCCATCACCACTCCGTTTGGCACATACACCTTCAATTACTCTTGTTTTGGCCTTCGTAATGCTGGGGCAACGTTTCAACGTCTCATGGATGGCATCTTAGGGGACCTCCCTTTCTGTGTATGTTATGTGGACGACATACTTGTGTTCTCCTCCTCAAAAGAGGAACACCTCCGTCACCTGCGCATCGTGCTCGACTGCCTGCAACAAAACGGCCTTGTAGTCCGGTACGACAAGTGTACCTTTGGCGCCAACGAAGTGTCGTTCTTAGGGCACCGTATCACTCCTGAAGGAGTCCATCCCCTCCCTGAGAAGGTAGCAGCCGTTCAGAATTTCCCCACGCCCTCGACTGTCAAAGCTCTGCAGGAATTCTTGGGCATGATCAACTATTATCACCGTTTTCTGCCAGCCATTGCCGCCACTCTTGCTCCCCTCTACGCCTCCCTCAAGGGCAAGCCAAAGGACTTGAAGTGGGGTCCCCTTCAAGAAGCAGCCTTCTGCAATGCAAAGAAGGCCCTATCCACTGCTGCGGCTCTCACTTTTCCTATCCCACACGCCCCTCTCCTTCTCTCCACCGATGCCAGCGACGTCGCTATTGGTGCAGTACTCGAGCAGGTGGTCAAAGGCTCGCCCCGCCCATTGGCCTTCTTCAGCAGAAAACTGTCCAAGGCAGAATCGGGTTATTCTACCTTCGATCGAGAATTGCTGGCGGTGCACTTGGCTGTCCGTCACTTTCGCCATTTCATAGAAGGTACGCCCTTCGTCATTTGCACAGACCACATGCCTCTGGTGCACGCCTTCACTCGACAGTCTGACGCCTGGTCCGCCCGTCAACGCCGACATCTCTCCGCCGTGGCTGAATACAATTGCACCCTCCAATACGTCCCTGGGAAAATGAATCCCGTTGCCGATGCCCTGTCAAGAAACACGTTGGCTGCCGTTCAACTGGGATTGGATTACAACGCCCTGGCTGAAGCCCAACGACAGGATCCAGAGTATCAAGCATGTAGGACATCCTGCACGTCCCTCCGTTGGGAGGATTTTCCCCTCGAAGAATCCAACACCACCCTCCTCTGTGACGTCAGTACTGGTAGACCGCGACCTTGGATTCCTGCTCCCATGCGCAGGTGTTTGATTTCATCCACGGCCTTTCACATCCCTCGTGCCGTTCTACTGCACAGTTGCTGAAGGCAAAGTTCATTTGGCACGCCATTTCTAAGGATGCTAAGGATTGGGTCCGTGCCTGTACTTCTTGCCAAACTTCCAAAGTACATCGACACACGGATTCAGGAGTGGGCACCTTTCCTCAACCTCAGCGTCGTTTCGCACACATTCACGTCGACGTTGTAGGCCCCCTACCCACATCACAAGGACATCGTTACCTGTTTACCGTCATCGACCGCTCCACTCGTTAGCCTGAAGCCATTCCCATGGAAACTGCAACGTCCGCCTCATGTACATCTGCCTTACTCTCTGGATGGATTTCAAGATTCGGTATCCCTGAGCATATTACTTCTGACAGGGGAACCACTTTCACCTCTCAATTGTGGACGTCATTAGCGAATCTCCTGGGCATCACCCTACATCAGACAACGGCCTACAACCCCGCTGCCAATGGAATGGTTGAACGTTTTCATCGCACCCTCAAAGCAGCTCTGATGTCCCGCTGCAAGGATTGCAACTGGTTTACTCAGCTTCCCTGGGTCCTCCTTGGACTAAGGACCACTCCTAAAGACGCCCTCGACGTCTCGGCAGCCGAAATGGTGTATGGCGACCCGTTGGTCGTCCCTGCCGAGTTTTTTCCTTCTACAACCTCCTCCGACGATCTCCAGCGCATACGTCACGTCGTGGGAAAATTTACTACGTGCCGCCAGACTTACAAGCCCCCAGCGAAGCATCACATACCAACGGACTTGCACTCTGCAACGCACGTCTTCCTGCGCAACGACAACAGCAAGCCACCACTAACGCCCCCTTACACGGGCCCTTTCCTTGTGATCCGACGCAGTCCGAAAGCATTCCTCCTAAACATTCGGGGCAAAGAAGACTGGGTCTCCATTGATCGTCTAAAACCTGCTTATCTTCTGCCAGATGACCCGCCTACAGTTCGCCTCTCTAGATCAGGGCGCCCTATTTAACATGTACAGTATTCCATTTTTAGGGGGGGAGCCATGTACCAACCGTGTTTCACACAATTGTACATAATTCCTTTTGTATATATTATGCTTGTATCTGCACTCTTCCCTCGCACTAAAAAGAACCTGAATGATCATGTCTCCGGTTTTGCTCTGTATCATTGTCTGTCTCTCGAACATGTCACGTCCTGTTGCCTAGAGGTTTTGTATATAAAGCAGAGTGTTCCTTAATAAATAACTCAGTCGTTTCCAATCTGCCTTTGAGTTCACACCCTTACTCGGCACCGTCACAAATACATGCCTTATTATTGGATAAAGTTAAGTGAAACACCAGTTTAATGAAAATCGGTTTATTTCAAATTTATCTGTAATTTTTCACCATAGTAGATGGATATACTGGAAATCCTTATGATTAATATTTCAAGAATTTATAATGAATTTTTATAATTCTTGTCGAAGATATGATATGAAAAAAAAAATTATTCCCTGTATATGTTGATTAAACTATTTTCTATTGAAATTTTTCATATGTTAACTTGATGATTATGTATTATGGAAAACTAAAATAATTGCTTATATCTTGTAAAGTATGAAAAATGAAAAAAATACTTATTCAATACTTTTTAATTCATTTTTGTATGTAAAACATATAAGTATTAATGAAAAATTTTCATAGGACAACTGTGGAACGAGTTATTAAAGGAAATGCAAAAATATGTGATTTTATTGATTATGGCAAACTAAAATAATTGCTTATATCTTTTAAAGTATGGAAAATACAAAAAGACATATTTCATACATTTTAACTTGTTTTTGTATGTAGAACAAATAAGCATTGATGAAAAAGTTTCCTAAGATCACTCTGTAACGAGTTATTGATGGAATTACAAAAATGTATGATGATTTTATGCATTTTGGAATACTTAAATAATTGCCTATATCTTTTAAAGTATGGAAGATACAAAAGTACATAATCGATACTTTTTCATTCATATTAGTATGTAGAACAAATGAGTATTGAAAAGGAATTTTCATGGGACAACTTTGGAACGAGTTATTGATGGGAAGGAAGAAATATATGATAATTATTTATTATGGGAAACTAAAGTAATTGGTTATATCCTGTGAAGCATGAAAGTTACAAAAAATGAAGATTCAATACTTTTTATCAGTTTTTTTATGCAGAACAAAATATACAAAAGACAAATGTTCTTAGGACAATTCTAGAACAAGTTTTTGAGGAAAATAGGCACGCATCACAGCGACGACCATCTTGGATTTGTGACGTCACACAGGCCTTCTGACACAAATTGAGTGATATCACTTGGTAGTGCGCGGTTATTATTATTATTATTATTATTATTATTATTATTATTATTTGCTAAGCTACAACCCTAGTTTGAAAAGCAAGATCCTATAAGCCTAGGGGCCCCAACAGGGAAAATAGCCCTGTAAGGAAAGGAATTAAGGAAAAATAAAATAGTTTAAGAACAGTAACAACGTTGAAATAAATATTTCCTATATAAACTATAAAAACTTTAACAAAACAAGAGGAAGAGAAATTAGATAAAATAGTGTGCCCAAGTGTACCATCAAGCAAGAGAACTCTAACCAAAGGCAGTGGAAGACCATGGTACCTAGGCTATGGCACTACCCAAGACTAGAAAACAATGGTTTGATTTTGGAGTGTCCTTCTCCTAGAAGAGCTGCTTACCATAGCTAAAGAGTCTCTTCTACCTTTACCAAGGGGAAAGTATCCACTGAACAATTACAGTGCAGTAGTGAAACCCTTGGGTGAAGAATTGTTTGGTAATCTCAGTGTTGTCAGGTGTATTAGGACAGAAGAGAAGACTATTCGGTGTATGTGTAGGCAAAGTTAAAGAACCGTAACCAGAGAGAAGGATCCAATGTAGTACTGTCAGGCCAGTCAAAGGACCTCAACGGGCGGCTGGTGCCCTGGCCAACCTACTACCTAATAGGTTGTAGACTATATTAGCAGTTTATTCCAGGAAGGCATTCCTTCCCATTATTCAAAATCCCACGGAGGGCAATATTGCTACACTTGCCCCTGGACTAATCTGTTCTCTCTCTCTCTCTCTCTCTCTCTCTCTCTCTCTCTCTCTCTCTCTCTCTCTCTCTCTCTCTCTCTCTTATATATGCAGCAAACTTCCCTCTCTTATTTAGCATTTATTACCAAAACCATGTCAAATCTTCATATGGGTGACACTAACGCAAATGGTAAATAGTGTATATGGATGCATTCACCAAGGTAAGAAGCAGAATAAAGACTTGAGATGCAGATAAAATTTGCCACAATTGGGACCATTTCCTTTTATTACCCTTCCCACCTGCACATATCTAGATTACTTTTGCCCTTAAATATCCGATTATATCTCTAAATGTGCAGCACTGGAGACCTTTGCAAATTAAATGAGAGAAGAACGCTCCTTCCAGGGTGTATGATCTAGACTTGTAAGTTTATATATATATATATATATATATATATATATATATATATATGTGTGTGTGTGTGTGTGTGTGTTTGTGTATACATATATGTGTGCATGTATGTGTGTATATGTATATACATATATTTTATATGCCCAATTTTAGGTTTGTATAAGTTAACGGTTGGTCACAGTGTCCTAAAACTATGATGAAATACCGGAAAGAAAAAAGAACTGCTTACGGTAAAGAAAAATTAATGTATATTAAACCCAGTCATATTTAGAAAAAAAAAATCCTTAGCAAGCAAAAGCTACAGGTTTTAACAGCAAATTACCAGCTTTCTCAGAATTACCCTCGTCTGTGATGCTGAGATATAAGATTCCAAAGTCCTAAACTAGATTATCCATCTTCATGTGTCTCCTTGAAGTGGAATTAAGGCTTTTATTGGCAATTACTTCCTCTTTTTCTGTCCCTGGGAAACATTGATTAAGGAGGAGTGGTAAATGATATTTAATGTGCCACTTCTTTTGACTCTCAAAAGGAATGTTTATAAACATTTACAAGATCCAAGTAATTAACTTCTTTCTTTAATGATAATTACTAAGAAACTATTTTCCATATTATTCGTGAACTCAAAGCAGAAGAACGAACAGATTAAGGAATGTAAGTGCGAAGGAAGGGCATTGAATTTAATATTATGGTAGACCAGCCTCGAGAAGGATAGAAATATATAAGAGACAGAGGAAATCTGAAAATAATTATAAAAAAAAGGAATTTTGATTATTGAATAGTAAGACCATCTAAAGCAATAATACATATTGTGAAATACTTATCAGTCTAAGTGTAGATGACCTGGAGCACTTAATAATATTGTAGAACACATACCAATCAAAGTTGCTGACGTTCTGGAGCACTTATAATTATGTAGAAAAATAAGCACTAACCTAAGGGGCAGAAGACTTGAAGCAACTTTAAATATTGAAAAAAGAAAAGAAAAAAAAAAAAAGCGTGGAGATGGATGATCTATTGACTTGGAAAATAACCATAAAATTGCAGCACTGCCACGAGGGCAGTTCATTATCCCATCGAAATTTGGGGAGACGTTCAAAAGCAGATAGCCTATTTACAGCTGGAAAGTTTGATATTACGTAAAAAAATCTATTACTCCAGTAAATGGACTAACTTTAATTCGGTTTGGTAAATTATGCAGCCTCCTCCATTGCAAACTACAAGTTCGTGATTCGTATGATGAATCTAGAAGAGGTAAATGTATATCAAAAGTTATGTAATAAAGTTATATAAACTGTATTGTAACCAAATATGTGTTGATTTATTGAAAAAAAAATGTTATCAACACATATAGCGTTAGATATGCTCAACCAGTAATGTGAAAGTATCTTTCATTACTTTTAAAACCTTATGATAAAGATAAAAATACAAAGAATTGCTGTTTTGTGGAAAGTAAAAATGTGGTAGGTGATACAAAAGGCTTCCAAACAAA
>NC_090761.1:3865368-3872868 GCF_036898095.1 Palaemon carinicauda
ACACAATATTTTTAACAACTCGGTGAAATGAGTGTTTTATATGTAATAAACTTTTCCTGTCTTTTACTTTTGTAAATTACGGAACAAACTTGCATATTTGTGAACAGTCATAGCTGTGTTACATTATATTCAGGATAAGGCACTTTCTTAGGGGTTTTTCCTCGATAGGAACATGATTTGTCTAGATGCAAAAAAATACCGATAAAAATCTAAAAGATTGGATACATGCGAATTTTGTACCAATTACTATTTTCCAAATGATTAATATAGATTTTTTTTTTTTTTTTTTTTTGCGAGTAAATGGGTCGAGTTTGTAACTGAATACTTTGATTTACACATTATCAGAACTCTTTTGAATAAAGCTCAACTCTTTGACATTTCCTCCAGTATATTATCAGAATAAGCCAATTTCATTTAATTTCTCCTATTCTTTCAATGCATATCTCTTCACTCATGATAAAATAATCTGTAATCTTGGGTATATCTTATCCGTTTTTGTTTCTCTCTTTCCCAGTGATTCACCCATTTCAGCAATATAAAATTCGATCCGTGGATTACCTGGGATATGATAAACGCATCTTTTGGTATTGTCTTCATGGATATTTATAACCACTGTTGAACCCTGTAATATTATTCTGGAATGATACACTGACAATTATTTTCAATAAATGGGGAATACCTTTAGAACTAATTTTCCTACTATTTAATACAAACTTGATTTTTTTGTTTTATGTTATTTTGTTATTGTAAACACACACACACATACATACACACACACACACACACACACACACACACACACACACACATATATATATATATATATATATATATATATATATATATATATATATGTATATATATATATATATATATATATATATATATATATATATATATATATTAGCGTGGGCACACACGCATACATAGAATTATCTCATGTATTTCTAAAGTAATCTGTTAGTAGTATATTTTATAGTGTTTTCATGAAACCAGCGCCCAGTGACACTAACTGATATTACTGTTAATTATTAATAAAAAAAATGATACAAATCAGGCTTTCAAAAACAATTTTTGTAGATACCAGGTTTGAGTCAAGAATGAGTCATCTTTTTTTTTTTTATCGATCTAACTAGTTTTTAGGAAGTATGTGCATGTCAACATTTTTTTAATCCTTGTACAGTAATTAGTTTGTTGAGTGTAGTTGGAAAAGTGTATGGTAGAGTACTGATTAATAGGATTAAGGATAAAACAGAGAATGCAATCTTAGAAGTACAGGGTGGATTTAGAAGAGGTATTTTTACAGTTAGACAGAAATGCGAGAAATATTTAGCAAAAGGTAAGGAGGTGTATGTTGCGTTTATGGATCTGGAGAAAGCGTATGATAGAGTTGATAGGGAAGCAATGTGGAATGTGATGAGGTTATATGGAGTTGGTGGAAGGTTGTTGCAAGCAGTGAAAAGTTTCTACAAAGGTAGTAAAGCATGTGTTAGAATAGGAAATGAAGTGAGTGATTGGTTTCCGGTGAGAGTGGGGCTGAGACAGGGATGTGTGATGTCGCCGTGGTTGTTTAACTTGTATGTTGATAGAGTGGTGAGAGAGGTGAATGCTCGAGTGCTTGGACGAGGATTAAAACTGGTAGACGAGAATGACCATGAATGGGAGGTAAATCAGTTGTTGTTTGCGGATGATACTGTACTGGTTGCACACACAGAAAAGAAGCTTGACCGACTAGTGACAGAATTTGGAAGGGTGTGTGAGAGAAGGAAGTTGAGAGTTAATGTGGGTAAGAGTAAGGTTATGAGATGTACGAGAAGGGAAGGTGGTGCAAGGTTGTATGTCATGTTGAATGAAGAGTTACTTGAGGAGGTGGATCAGTTTAAGTACTTGGGGTCTGTTGTTGCAGCAAATGGTAGAGTGGAAGCAGATAGTGAATGAAGGTTGCAAAGTGTTGGGGGCAGTTAAGGGAGTAGTAAAGAATAGAGGGTTGGGCATGGATGTAAAGAGAGTTCTATATGAGAAAGTGATTGTACCAACTGTGATGTATGGACCGGAGTTGTGAGGAATGAAAGTGATGGAGAGACAGAAATTGAATGTGTTTGAGATGAAGTGTCTAAGGAGTATGGCTGGTGTATCTCGAGTAGATAGGGTTAGGAACGAAGTGATGAGGGTGAGAACGGGTGTAAGAAATGAGTTAGCAGCTAGAGTGGATATGAATGTGTTGAGGTGGTTTGGCCATGTTGAGAGAATGGAAAATGGCTGTCTGCTAAAAAAGGTGATGAATGCAAGAGTTGATGGGAGAAGTACAAGAGGAAGGCCAAGGTTTGGGTGGATGGATGGAGTGAAGAAAGCTCTGGGTGATAGGGGGATAGATGTGAGAGAGGCAAGAGAGCGTGCTTTTAATAGGAATGAATGGCGAGCAATTGTGACGCAGTTCCGGTAGGCTATGCTGCTTCCTTCAGTGCCTTAGATGACCGCGGAGGTAGCAGCAGTAGGGGATTCAGCATTATGAAGATTCATCTGTAGTGGATAACAGGGGAGGGTGGGCTGTGGCACCCTAGCAGTACCAGCTGAACTCGGTTGAGTCCCTTGTCAGGCTGGGAGGAACGTAGAGAGTAGAGGTCCCCTTTTTGTTTTGTTTCATTTGTTGATGTCGGCTACCCCCCAAAATTGGGGGAAGTGCCTTGGTATATGTATGTATGTACAGTAATGTACCTTCCATCACTGATTATGTATAGGTGATTTGTAACTATATATATATATATATATATATATATATATATATATATATATATATATATATATATATATATATGAATGAAAATCAACACAATATCGTGCTCAAATAGAAATAAAATACCTTATACTTGGGATCGAACCTTAACCCCTTCAAATGAAAGACCAGGTTGCTTCCAACCATGCCACCAGAGGATCCAAAGAATTCGGAACCTAACTGCTCACTGCAGTTCAGGATTTACCTGGCGAGATATCAGTCTCTTACCAGCGAGTTTTCACCGACTTCCCGGTCCACCAGGTGACACAAATGATAGCATTTAATTTGAATTACCCGTAATTAGTCAATATGGATGAAAATCAACACAATATCGTGCTCAAATAGAAATGAATTTCTACCTCCTACATGGGATCTAGCCCTAGCCCCTTCAAATGAAAGGCCAGTTTTCTTTGTTGGTAAAGATGCGACTAATATTAAGTTTATAATTTACAAAGATATTAATGTAACTTAAGCATGACTCCAAAGTTGATTCAAATTAATATAATACGATTTAGAATAAATCTTCAGAATTATCAACAAAACATATTTATGAGTAGGCTACCTATCATCTTTTTAATTTAAAAATATTATTTATTCTTACATTCTATATCCAATAACTAAATTAGCGTGGTAACGCCCTCCCAACAACCCTCGTGTGAAGACATGTCTTTTTGACAACGTAACGAACGAATATTTTCCCGTGCAGGAAAAAAGACTCTCCTGGGAAGCAAGCCTTACAAGGAACTGATTTCAAGTTTGTTGAACAGTGCTCTTACTATGTGGCAGAAAAAAATTTTCAGGATCATTTCAAATTTTTGCATAACATTCAGCTATAGAATCCTAGAACTCAAAGTACCTTAGTTCTGGATTCAGGAGCTTTCTTCAAATACCTTTTGTTTCTTTAACTCCAACAAGACTTTGTTAGTCGGTGGTTACTTGCAGGCCTCCATCAACTCATCACTATCTTCTTCCTACTCCATTTCAAGGTCATTAGTAGGTGATATCAAACTTTTCAAGACATCTTTTACCGCATCATCATAATTGTTTGGGAAACTTAACTCTAAGAAGCACCAATATTAAATATTGTATGATAATGTAGGATCCCCAAAACACCTGAATGTTCATGCTATCTTCTAACTAAGTGTCATTAACTGCCTAACGCAAAGTAAACCAGACTTAGGGAGTACTGTGTGACGAGCCAAGAGTAGGTTATGAGCCAAAGGCGAGATGAATGCAACTGATTATATATAGACACTAGGTCCCGACAAGAAGGTCACAAAATACAAACATGCTATTTCTTGTCCAATCGGCAACCGGTTCTGTTAACAGCTAACAATGAAATAGGCCGACAGGTTATTACAAGTTGCTGTCAGTGCGAGGGGAGAGCGAAGATACAAAGGATAATATATACAAAAAAGAGAAATGTCGTTAATATGTACGATCATGTGACACACGGGTGGTATATGGCTTTTCCCCCTAAAAATGACATACTGTACATGTTAAATAGGGCGCCCTGATCTAGAGAGGGAAACTGTATGCGGGTCATCTGGCACGAAATATGCTGGTTTTAGACGATCAATGGAGACCCAGTCTTCTTTGCCACGAATGTTTAGTAGGAATGCTTTTGGCTTGCGTCGAATCACAAGGAAAGGGCCAGTGTAAGGGGGCGTTAGCGGTGGTTTGCTAGGGTCGTCGCGTAGGAAGACATGCGTTGCAGAGTGCAAGTCTGTCGGTATGTGATGCTTCTCTGGGGGCTTATAAGTCTGGCGGCATGGAGTAAATTTTCCCACTACATGAGGTATGCGCTACAGATCGTCGGAGGAGGTTGCAGAAGGAAAAAATTTGGCAGGGACGACCAATGAGTCACCATACACCATTTCAGCTGCCAAGACGTCCAGGGCATCTTTAGAAGTGGTTCTCAGTCCCAGGAGGACCCAGGGAATCTAAGTAAACCAGTTGGAGTCCTTGCAGTGAAACATCAAAGCTGCTTTAAGGGTGCGATGAAAACGTTCAACCATTCCATTGGCAGAGGGGGTTGTAGGTAATTGTCTGATGTAGGGTGATGCCCAGGAGATTTGCTAATGATGTCCACAATTGAAAGGTGAAAGTGGTACCCCTGTCAGAAGTAATATGCTCAGGGATACCAAATCTTGCTATCCATCCTAAGAGTAAGGCAGATGTACTTGAGGCAGACATTGCAGTCTCCATAGGAATGGCTTCAGGCCAACGAGTGGAGTGGTCGACGACGGTAAACAGGTAACGATGTCCTTGATGTGGGTAGGGAGCCTATAACGTCGTCGTGAATGTGGGCGAAACGACGCTATGGTTGAGGAAAGGTGCCCACTCCTGAATCCATGTGTCGATGTACTTTGGAAGTTTGGCAAGAAGTACAGGCGCGGACCCAATCCTTAGCATCCTTAGTAATGCCGTGCCAAATGCACTTCATCTTCAGCAGCTGTGCAATAAAATGGCACGAGGGATGTGAAAGGCCGTGAATGAAATCAAACACCTGTCGGCGCATGGGAACAGGAATCCAGGGTCGCGGTCTACCAGTACTGACGTCACAGAGGAAGGTGGTGTTAGAGCCGTCGAAGGGGACGTCTTCATAACGGAAGATTGTGTAGGATGTCCTATATGCTTGACACTCTGGATCCTGTCGTTGGGCTTCAGCCAAGAAGAGGTCGGCGTCAATGACCTTAGATGTCAGGATGCCTGAAAACTTTAAATCAATCAATCAGCCAAGATGTTGTAATACAATCCCAGTTGAACGGCAGCCAACGTGTTTCTTGATAGGTCATCGGTAACAGGATTCATTTTCCTAGGGACGTTGATCATGCCCAAGAATTCCTGCAGTGCTTTGACGGTCGAGGGCGTAGGGAAGTTTTGAAAGGCTGCTACCTTCTCAGGGAGGGGTTGGACTCATTCAGGAGTGATGCGGTGCCCTAAGAACTTCACTTCGTTGGTGCCAAAGGTACACTTGTCTTACTGGACTACAAGGCCGTTTTGTTGTAGGCAGTCAAGCACGATGCGCAGGTGACGGAGGTGTTCCTCTTTTGAGGAAAAGAACACAAGTATGTCATCCACGTAACATACACAGAAGGGGAGGTTGCCTAAGATGCCATCCATGAGACGTTTAATTGTGGCCCCAGCATTACGAAGGCCAAAACAGGAGTAATTGAAGGTGTATGTACCGAAGGGAGTGGTAATGGCGGTCTTTGGGATGTCTTCTGGGTTCATAGGCACCTGATAATACCCTTTCAGAAGATCGAGCGTGGAGAAAACCTTCTCTTTGTGCAAGTAGGAAGTCAAGTCGGCGATGTTAGGGAGGGGGTAGTGATCTGGTTCTCTTAGCATGTTCAGGTGCCTGCAATCCCCAAACGGACGGAGGGAGCCGTCTTTCTTCAGGATGATGTGTAAGGGTGACGACCATGGGCTGGAGGCCTTTTGGCAAAGGCCCCTTTCTTCCATTCCGGCGAACGTCTGTTTGGCGGCTCCCAGTCGATACGGTGCCAGACGTCTGAATTTTGCAAAGACTGGGGGTCCCGTCGTCTTGTTATGGTGATAAAAACCGTGTTTGGTAGGAGCCGTGGGCGTTTGGCGAAGTTCAGGACGGAAAACTTCCAGGTACGATGTGAGGAGGTGGGCGCAGGCATCCGCGGGTGCGCTGATGTGGAGAGTGAGGTTGGAGGGGGTGGGTTGGAGAGGTGTCGACAAGTACGAGTCTGCAGGGACCAATCGTCAGGGGGCGACATCGACCAGAAGGTGGAAATGAGAGAGAAAATCCGCACCGAGGATTGGCAATGTGACATCAGCAACGAGAAACCTCCAATTAAATTTGCCGTTTCCAAACGATAATGTGAGGAGCTCGTAACCGTAGGTGGGTATCGCAGATCCGTTGACAACTACCAGGCGGACATCAGCAGACTTAGACAGACTACATCGTGTCCTGATGAGTTCCCTTGGCAAAAGAGAATGACAAGCACAAGTGTCTACAAAAAATCGCACACCCGTTCCTGCATCATATATAATAAGAAAAGATTAGAAACATGGGAGGCCACTGCCACGAGCGATGGCCTACTTACACATTTTTTGGACACTGACAATGCTTGGCACATTTCTTCGTGGCAGCCACAAATCTGAAGTGGTAGTAGCAAAACTGTGGCCGATGGGCGGCAGTAAGTGGCTGTAGAAGTCATTGGTTGGGGACCGAGCGAGTGGTGAGTGATGGGTGGCATTGTTGCTGCACTGGCACGTCACGGGGTGGATGTGTGTGTCCTACCGTATTCACGTCAGCTTCGGTTGCCGTTGAATAGGTGTCCTCTTTGTCAGTAGTGGAGGCATTGATGGAGGTCTTGAAGGTCGTGAAGTGGCTCTCCATAAGGGCGTTGGCTTTGGTAATCAACTCCTTTATGGATAAACTATCGACATCGGGTATGGCAGCGCGTACAGATTCGGGTAAACGGCGTACCCAAAGGGCACGAAGTAGGTTCACCTCACGAGGAAACCCGTCTGCGGTAGGTTGCAGGTGAGCGATACTGGTCATTTCCCTGAGGGCGAGCGAAGCCCTTTGGTCCCCCAACGGTCGTTGAGAGAGCTGAAAAAGCTTTGCTATATGGGCAGCTAGCGACAGCGAGTACTGCTGCAGAAGGTATGTTTTGAGGGCGTCATACGCTATTGGGGTGTCTCCTTTTTCACAAAGCCAGTCGGAGATTTCAGGGAAGGTGTCC
>NC_090761.1:3877868-3880368 GCF_036898095.1 Palaemon carinicauda
AGTAACTACATTAAAATAGATTTTTCCTATATAAACTATAAAAACGTGAACAAGAGGAAGAGAAATAAGATAGAATAGTGTGCCCTAGTGTACCCTCAAGCAAGAGAACTCTAACCCAAGACAGTGGAAGACCATGGTACAAAGGCTATGGCACTACCCAAGTCTAGAGAACAAGGGTTTGATTTTGGAGTGTCCATCCCCTAGAAGAGCTGCTTACCATAGCTAAAGAGTCTTTTCTACCCTTACCAAGTTTTAAGTGGCCACTGAACAATTACAGTACAGTAGTTAACCCCTTGGGTGAGAAAGAATTGTTTGGTAATATCAGCGTTGTCAGGGGTTTACGGACAGAGGAAAATTTATAAAGAATAGGCCAGACTATTCGGTGTGTGTAGGCAAGGGGAAAATGAACCGTAACCAGCGAGTAGGATCCAATATAGTTCTGTCTGGCCAGTCTAAGGACCCCTTAACTCTCAAACATTAATATATCAACGGGGGGCTGGTGCCCTGGCCAACCTACTACCTAGAGGACAATTAATATAGGCACTCAAAATTCTTAAAGGAATAAAAAATGTAGATTACAACGATTTAGTCATGTATAGCACAAATTAGTCCAGAGGTAACGGATACAAACTGGAATTGAAAAGATACAACACCACTCAATGTGACAATTTCTTTACATACAAAATATCAAATACTTGGAATAGACTTCCAGTGAATGTAGCAAGCAGAAATACGGAAAACGAGTTCAAGAAGAAGTTAGTCAAGATCATAAGAACTCTCTAAATGCTTAAAATAAATCGTTCTACCAAAGAACAAATGTAGTCTCCGCAAATGGATTGAAAAATCTTTGAGACATCCAAAATCCTTATAACACACACTCTCTCTCTCTCTCTCTCTCTCTCTCTCTCTCTCTCTCTCTCTCTCTCTCTCTCTCTCTCTCTCTCTCTCTCTCTCTTAAAAGTGCTCATCATCTACGGTATATCTCTGTTTTGCAGCTACTGCTTTTTGTCTGCCTACCACAAGTAGTTCTGAACTTTTTATTTGATCTGTAACTAATCCATCATTTTGAGTCTGTTGTTCTTCCTTTATGCCTTGTGACCTAGTAGTTGACCTCTTTACTGCATCTCTGGGGAGGGTATCACCTGCTTTGTTACCTTTACCTACTATATTATCAAAACCACTTATACTGAATTCTAACAACAATTGTATCCACGTACCCTGTAAAAAAATATCTCGTAAGGGCTGCTGATCAGTTTGCAACTGAATCGGAAAACCCCCAAAAATAGAACTGATTCCTCTCCAGATCCAAGAGCATTACCAATGCTTCTTGTTTGAAGGTCCAATAATTCTTCTCTCTTCTTTTAATGGTCAAGAAGCAAACAAGATGTCGCCCAAAACCTTCACTGTCTCATAGTGAAATTACGTTGTTGATAGATAATCTACTCGAATCTGTTGTCACCTAAATTCCATAATAGAATCTTGGATATGCTAATAATTCATGTTTAGAAAGGTTGGTTTCCAGTTAGCAAAACGGCCTTTCTGCTACAACTCCACAATTTATTTATTTCTATTTTAGCACATATTTATTCCAAAACTATTTGATAAACCCAGCAAACTAGATACATCCGTGACAGTACTTGACCTGTGGTACTCTCTGACTGCTTCTACTCTAGGGAGTTTAGATACACCGTAGGACCAGTAAGTAACCTATATTTACATTCCATATTCATTTTCATGTCCTTATAACGAAGGAATCAAAATCTTTTTGGATATATCATTTTTGTTCTTTGGCCGTTTTCACGCTTCTTAAGTTTTCCAGATAAACAAGATCATTATGACCCTTTTGGGGAGATAGGATTAACATAATTTCTCTCGAGAAGTGATTAGATTTTTTTTTAATGAAAGGAGAAGAAATTAACGGGAAGTAAACAAGTATTTGCTATGAAGGCAGTTTCACACTTACTTTCCTCTTAAATTTGGATTTGATGATATCCAGATTTCAAATCACTGGTTGTAAAATATTGACTGCCCCTTATTCTTATGAACAACTCTTTGATCTAGGGATTGGGATATGTATTATCTTTAGTGCCATAAATGAAAGAGTCCCATGGGTCATACTTTTCTCAATAATCCCTTGCTCCCTTGATTTATTAGCTTCCCGTTCTACTTTTCCGTGAAAATTCATGGGGATTCTATAGGGACTTGATGTAATACGTATTATCTGCTCAGTTTTAATATTAAAGGGAATTCGACCAGTCTTCACCGATGTCTCATCTTCTATTGTGATTACATCTGAATAACTGCTAACAATTTCACTAACTACAGTTTCATGTTCATGTACGCACTAGGCCCTAGTTCCTGGTGTGTTTGTGAGTGTGTGATGGACAAGCCGGTCACATAATTGCAGTATCATCAAGTTTGCACACCTCCAATGTTAACACTGAAACTTAACCCTGAACAATCCTTCCATTTCTTTAACATATTATCCTGACATATGTGG